>NW_026068215.1:0-623 GCF_014885135.2 Alexandromys fortis
TTCACCTGGCAAAGGAGGCCTTAGGATACCCTTGACAGAAAGGATTTGAAACATGGAAGCTGGGGGTGGGATGGGGTGAAGAGATCAGGATACAAGGAACCTATCTAAACACAATAAAAACAATTTACAGCAAGCCAACAGCCAGCATCAAATTACACGGAGAGAAACTCCAAGTGATTCCACTAAAATTAGGAAGAAGACATGGATGTCAACTCTCTCCATATCTTTTCAATATAGTATTTGTTGATCTAGCTACAGCAATAAGACAACAAAAAGGAGATCAAGGGATACAAATTGGAAAGGAAGAAAAGTCAAAAGTCCATTATTTGCAGATGATATGATAGTACATATAAATGACCACAAAATCTCTACCAGAGAACTCCTACAGCGGATAAACACCTTCAGTATTTTGGCAGGATAAAGATCAACTCAAAACAACCAGTAGCCCTCCTATATACAAATGATGAAATAAAGAGAAAAAATTCAGAGAAACATCACTTTTTGCAAGAGCCACAAATATATATTATCTTGGGGTAACTATAACTAAACAACTGAAACACCTATATGACAAGAACTTTAAGTCTCTAAAGAAAGAAACTGAAGAAGATATCAGAAAGTGGAAA
>NW_026068215.1:6529-24685 GCF_014885135.2 Alexandromys fortis
CAATGTTTTGGAGAAAAATCTTGTAGTTTTCTGCCATAGGTGGATGGCCCATCTTAGACATTCCTCTGAAAAGAGTTACCTTATATTCCAGAGTCCTACTGTATATCCCTAGCTATGTCTTCATGGAAGATCCTAAACTCACTGCTATAATACAAAAATTCCTGACAGGAGATAGCTTATTTCCAAAAGTGAGTTCTGCCAATTGTCTGAGTCCCCACCTAGGCTAGTTCTGCTTCTCAGTTGGTAGCCTTCTAAGGAAGGCCTTTTGCTTTGAGTGAAAGCGATGTGAGAAGGGAGGACCACAGCCCCAGAGGCCTTTCCTGTGTGCAGGAACAGATGTACAGCAAGGTTGTATTAGAAGCATGATATCATGATAGATTTCTTATTCCCCCCTATGTTTTAAAGACATATTTTTCTTGTACAATATATTCTGATTAGAGTTTCCTGTCCCTTTAACCTCCCCAGTTCCTTCCTTCCACCCATGCCATCCAGATCCACCTCCTGGCTGATTTTCATTAGAAAACAAGGGCTAGTAAGAGATAAAAAATAACAAAATTAATTAGAATAAGATAAAGTACAACTATCACATGGAAGTGTACTGGTGGTAGGCTGAAGTGTCCTTGGAGTATATAACAAAAGAGCTTCATTTGGAATTTGAGGTAGATTGATTACCATCTGGAGTACAGGTTCCTCTAAATCAACTCCCAGAAACTCAAAGAGAACAAAGAAGCAACCATGAGGTAGGCATGGGTCTGTACCAGGTCTTCAATGTGTATATTATCTCTTTCAGTATTTTAGGAGAACTTTTATTTGTATTTTTGTGGGGCTGTTGAGTGTGTGAACAAGTGGGTCTCTGATTCTTGGGTCTTCTTGTGGGCTCTTTTACACCTGTTCATTTGCCTCATCCAATTTCAATTTGATAATTGTGATTTAAAGTCTTATTCTAATTTATTTTGTTGTGCTTTGCTGTTATCTCTTAGAAGCCTGTTATTATCTACTGAGAGATAGAAACAGAATGGATTCTGATAGAAGGGAAGGTGGAGCGGAACTGGAAGGAGTAGAGTGAAGGGAAATTATAATCAGGATAGATTACGGGGAAAATCTATTATGAACAAAAATGGAAGGAAGATTCCCTGAAAGAAAGATAACACAAAAGGGTCATGGCTCACAGAGATACACTGACTCATATTTTGTTACTTCTAGGTCATTTGATTATCAGTACTTATCCACCAACATCTCAAACCTAGACCACAATCAGCACTGAGATGTTATTGCTTCTTCCGTCGCCCTCATTTACCTTTTGATTCCAATCCCTCCATCCCTCTCTTTTTGCTTTTGTCTTCATTTAATTTAGGTAGCTCTCAGTCTCCTACACTAGCTCACCTGTTTGCCATTCCTCCTTGTCTTTATCTAGAAGTTATATATTAAAGCCCTGTTTTGATATCATTCTTTGTAGTATTCCAATAATTGTTGAGGTTAAGCAATGTCTTAAGTGTGGACTCAGTCTTCTATCGTCTGGCATCGTCTCAGGTACTATATATTATTTTTTTCCAGTTGAAGTGTGAGAATATAGCAAAGAGGTCAAGACCAGGATGCGGACACCCACTGAAACAGTTTACTTGAGCTGATGTGAGCTCACCAACTCTGGCCAGACAGGGAAGAACCCAGCATAGGCCCAAGCTGGACCCTCAGAATGTGGGTGACAGTTTATGGCTGGGGCAGACTGCAGGGCCACTGGCAGTGACATGAGGATTTATCACTGGTGCTGCTGCTGACTTTTTGGAAACCATTATCTTTGGATGGATACCTTGCTCAGCCTGGATATAGTGGGGAGGGCCTTGGTCCTTCCTCTGGGCAATGTGCCTTACCCTCTCTGAGGAGTGGATAAAGGTTTGGTAGAAGGGTAAGTGGAGGGAATGAGCGGAGGGGAGGGGATAGAAACTTGGATTGGTATGTAAATGAAAAAAGGTAGATTGATTTCTTTTAAAAAAATACTCTCATTTTTCACTCATCTGAACATACATATACTAGATGATGTGTGAAAAGGGAGACATATTTCAGAAAAACTCTCATTTTTGAAACTCACAAAGTGTGCGGTGATATACATAAACATGAAGAAAGTGAGAGCACCTTAGGGTTTTGTGAACCAATAGCTACTGCACATTTAGTTATTGCCATGAATGAATTGATGGACAGTATTGGCAACGTTAAGAAACAAAATGACCAGCCTGATCAAGATTATAAAATGCCTTTCAAGCCCTGAAACTAAGGTGTGTTTTAAAAGAGAAAGGAGGTATGCTAGAGAGGGTTTCAGGAAGATATTCAAACTCTCAGATAAGACCGCATATCAACAACATATAATTATTAATTCCGCATGATACTGGCATGTTGAACCACCTGCAAGGTAAAGTTGAAGTAAAATTGATGGGACTGAGTAATTCAAAGTATCATTCATTGTTAGCTTACCTTGCTTCAAAGCATAAGTTTTGTTGTTATTATTGTTGTTGTTATTATTTTTTCTTTGATTGAAAATGGATTGTTTTCTCATGCAACAAATGTCCCAAGAATGCTATCAAAACACTAAACTTAAGCTGGAATCCAATATGCTCAAAGGACCGGATGCAGACTCTTGCAGTCTCTGAATGTTGGCTCGGTCACGCTGAATTCACATAGGCTTTGATGAAGCTGTTACCAGGTGTGGAGACATAGCTCAGAGGTAGAGCACATGTTTTCGCATATATGAGGCCCCGGGTTCGATCCCCGGCATCTCCAACACAATACTTTTAACCTTTGACTTTTCTTTTTCAGGATGTTTCTGTGCAAGGTGTCCCATACTTTAAATTCCCGTGATGAGGTCATATATGCATAGCTAATTATTGGATGAAATTGTTCGTTTATCACCGTGACAGCAATGTTCATCTTTGTGAGGACATTTCCACAGACACCGCCATGGTCTGGTTAATAGAACGTGGGCATGCTTCCAGGGATATGTTGTGTTCACAGATCGAACAAAACAGGAAAGCTCTGCATTTGTAGTGGGGACAGTTTCTCTAATGGGTATGCTTTCTTGGGTGAAAACAAGGGTGAAGAGTTCCTGCTCTGACAGAAAGAAAGGGAGGGCTGGGCGGAGCCATTCCTGGTTACTACCAGGGAGGCAGCATTGCGGTTGTCATAGAAACCGGGGCTATTATGGCGACCATTTTCAAATGGCAACCCGACGATGTCCTGAAAGCAGCATTCAGTTCCTGGTATTTGGACTGAGTTGAGCTTATGGATTCCCGGAGGTGAGCACCAGATTCTTCTTGAAAGTTGGGAGGAAGATGCAGGGATTCCAGACGAAAGTAGGCCCACTCCTACCTCGGGGTTTGCAGCCTGTGTATCTCCGGAAGGAGACAGACTTGGGACCATTCTGCCTCCTCCTGTGCTGTTCTGTACCGGGGTGTGCTGGAGCCATTGTCCAGGAGGGGAGTTGTGGGAGAGTGAGCAGGACGGAGATGAGGCCAAATGAGCACTCTGTGATCCCGACTTCCCACTCTGTGCATGAGATTGCTCGCCCATAGGATGTGAGATTTCAGAGGGAAGGGAGATAGCAAGGCTGTCTTCTTTCCAAGTTGCAGTCAGTCAGATCTCTGGGCAAACAGAAAAGAAAGCAATTGTTTTCTATTTGAACAGTTTTAATATTATTCGAATGAGTTAATATTCAGCTATTTATTCCCAGCTTAAATTACTACTGGATGACCAGCAAGCACCTTCCTCTCCACTAGCCCCCTTCCCCCCCTCCCCGGCCCTGTCTGTACATGTCCCTCTCTGTGAAAAGCCATGAGATTGCTTGCCCATAGGACCAGTGAGGTTTAAGAGGGAAAGCCTCAATGCTAGTCCAAAATTTCCCTTCCTGTCTCAGATGATACTAAAATGCGCACTTGGTTAGAGGAGTTTCTTTTTAGTAATCTGCGGTTTTGTTTGGATTTGAGACAGCATTTCACTGTGTCCTACCCTGGCTCAGAACTCTCAGTGATTCTCCTGCCTTGGCTGCCTCGTGAAGGGGTGGCAGGTGTGGGACACGTTGTGCTTGGCACTAGTCTGGCATTTAAATTTCCATTTTCGTGGGGCCCACCCTGCCAGGTGGCCCTGATCTCTCCTCAGAATCCCTGCAACGCTGCCTATGGCCTTAATATCTCTAATGAATCTCTATAAAGGGGCGATCCTATCAATGCCCCCTTGAAAAGCACACCCGAAATCTTTCACAGGTCTCAATTACTACTTTCTGACTGACATTTGAGGTTTTGTTTATGTTTCATAGAAATGCTTTATCAGATATATGTATTTCTAAATTTTCTCCCAGCCTCAGACTTATCATGTCAATTCTCATCCATGTCTTTGGAAGAGCAGGAGATTTTAAATTGTAAGATCCCACCTTCTCTACTTCTTCAATTACGGTTTTTATTTGGTGTCTTGTCTGCGAAATCTTTGCCTGGCACCCTGTGAAAGGGATTTTCTTCTTGTGTTCTGTTTGACATTTATAGGCTGATTTTTATATTTTTACATCTGTAATTTATTTTGAATGGTCTTCACATATGATACGATGTAGGTCCTGGTTTATATTTGTGGGTTTGGATATACACTTGCCTCAGCATTGCTTCCTAAAAGGCCATCTTTATGCATCAAATTGCTTTGTTTTTTTGTGAAAATAGTTCTCCAATAATCTAATCATGGTATATATGCCAGTAATCCCAGTGCCTGGGAGGCTGCAGCAGGAGTATGGTCAGTTCTTCTCAGCACACCCTACAGGCACTACACACAAGCTTGATTCCGGCATCAGATACAGGGAAAATGTTGACTTGGTATAGGCAGTGGTCTGTAAATGTGTGGATGTGAGCGTGGACTGCTGGTTTTGGACTTTTTCTTACCAACTTTGATTTAATAACATGCTGGTCCATTTACTGTAGGTTCAAACAGAGGTCTCCTATCAGGCAATGCTTTTCTCTAACATTAGTCTGTTTCTAAGGTTTTTCCATAAGCTATGTATTTAATCTACAATTTTTAGAGTTATCCACTCAATTTGTAAAAAGAATAACTGCCATTTTATTGCTAGTGTATTGAATCTATAGCTCAGTTTTGAGTCAACAGACATCTTACTAATAATGAATTGTTTGAGCCGTGAACATAGTTGTCTTCATTAAGACAGGTTGTCTCCAATTCAGCAATGTTTGGAAATCTTTTAGCCTATCAGCACTATGGATCTATCTGTCGGGATTTTGCACAAATATTTGTACATTTTGATTCATCTATAACTGGTATTATTTTTTAAACACAATTCATACGTATTTTTTTCTGTGAACAAATTATTAAATCTTATGTAAACTGTCAAAACCGTGTCAATGAAACTTACAAAAGATATTTTTTGTTGAAAGCATGGATTATCCCATGATGAAAACTTTATTTGATGTGTAATGCAGCTTGTCCCTATTTTCTTATCGGCATTTACAGGTTATTATTGACAGTCTGAAACAAATGAGAGAAATGTCCCAGAGACAAGTCCATGACCATCGTCACAGGAATCTCATTTAACCACATATGGTAGTAGCTCTCACCATCCCATGTGTGGTCAGAGATGAATCTGTTGTAACGTGGTTGTACCCCTTGAGCTCTCAGTAAACACCAGGGAGCTGGGAGAGTGAGAATGAAAGTTGTCTTGTGTGTGTGTGTGTTTGTGTGTGTGTCTGTGTGTGTGTGTGTGTGTACAGAAATTCCTTGGCAGAGGCTGGTCTGCAAAGACTGGTTGATTGACTCTTAGACGTGCAGTGATATGGAGATGGTGGAAGTCACAGTCCCAGGGCCTAATTACAATTTCTTTTGTGTTCTCTTGAGCCCATGAGTAGCCACTCCTTGGGCCCCCTGTGCTGGAATTTCCTAACACCTTGTCACTAACAGATGACGTTGGACCTGACATTTGAAATATCAGAACATGTCTCCTTAACAAGGCTTTAATTTTCTAGCTGTCAAAGGACTGTGTGTCATCACATAGCAGCTAGTGCCTGTACCTGAGGTTTCTCTGCTTTACCATAATACTCTACTTAATATTATCACCAATGTACATAAGGAGAGTCTATAGTTTCTTCATTCTGTTACTATAAAAACTTCATGAAACTGTTTACACATTGTAACATGCAATTTTTACTAACATAAACCTGTCCCACTCATGTTTACTCACAGATATTTGACTCCAGAATGAACTCTCTCATTTTCCTTCGAGGTGAGAGCTCTGTATTTACATTGACAATTGTTAGTGTGTGTTGTGTATATACTCATGCTTGTGCAAATATGTCCCTGGATATATTTGTGAAAGTTAGTTAATCACTTACTGCTGTAATAGGTTATGTGTTATAATTCTCCTGGTCCTCTTCATTGATGACCTGGTGTTTAGTATACTGCTTAGTTATCTCCATAGTTCTTTACTCATGTGCTGACTTATATCAGTATGGCTCAACACCCATTTTCCCAAACTGTTTTCCTCTCTATTCCTGTTCTCTATTTCCATGCTGCATTTGTCCCAGTATTGCCCAGAGGAATCCATTTATATGGCATCAGTGTTCATCTTTTGCCTATGGAGAATTTTCTGGGTCTTAGCATTGCATGCTCTGAGCCTCTGTATGGAAAGGAAGTAATGATGCCCACCTCAATGATTCATTTTCAGGGCCTGAATGGAGAGAAAACAAAACCTGTGTATTTATGTGGTTGGCTGATTTCTCTTGCCTCCTTCAAGCTGCCCATGGAAGGCTGTGACATGAAAGTAGGGGCCTGAGTGCACACAGAGAGGGGGAGTTCTTGCCACGGGAATGGCAGAGGTACAAGCTCACATTCCCAGTATGTATCTGCAGTCACAGGTATCACTGTGTGTATCCAGGGTGGTGTGATGACCTAGGAGGAAGAAAAACATCATTGTTACCTTCTATTGGTGTCATGTGCACAGACAAGGCACCGTCATTCCATCCCCTGGGATTTATGTGCTTTCTCATCCTGGTTTCCTCTATTTCATGAGTTTTCTTTTCCCTTATGCTACCTTCTAGTGTAAATGTGAAGATTTAATCTCTGCAACCCAGAAGCAGGAGTTTGTATGGAAGAACCCAGTGTGCTGTGATGTCCGCCAGACAGGAAAGGTGAACAGAACATTGGGACATTAAGGGTGAGTTAGTTCCCTATCCCCATCCTTAACCATTCAATATGATAACAATACCTCGTCTTCTGTTCATTAGCAGCTCTTTGTGTTAAACGTAATCCCGTGTGCATAAATGCCTTCTTATCTCAGCGGGATGGAAGGATCAAGGCACTGTGAAGTGAGTATGTTACATCAGCTATCCCAGATCTCCCTGGTAGGTGTTAGTGCTACTCAGATATCATGATTGCCTTCAAGTCTAACCCTATTTGATGTTACTACAATTATAGTTCCTTCACAATCACCCCTTGTAAGAACAGAATCTGCAACAAATTTACTCTACGTCTATAGAGGACCACATCACATCACTTATACTTTTTGCTTCAAATATCACACAGAACTGAGAGATATTAAAAGGAAAAGGAAATGTATATATATTTAATCACAATCTGCATTGATATTATTCTTCTTTCTTCCAGATATTTCTGTCTCCTCTACAATTTGTTTGCTTTAGAAACTTCCTTTAGCCCTTTTTAGTAGCATGTCTCATATTGATAAACACTTACGTTTACTTTTGATGATGGTTTTTTATCCCCATGATAATCCAGCAGAATAATTTCTGTAGACATAGAGATTCAGGTTTGATATTTGCTTTTATTCAGCACTATAATTGTGTGCTTTATCTATTTGGACTGCATGCCTCATTATAATTACGTAGCTCTCTTTTTGTTTACCAGACAGAATTCCTTCAACGTGATCTCAAGGTTTTTTCTTTGTTTTTCTTTTCTGAAGTTTGACTACATCAATCATTTCATGTATTTCTTGGGTTCATACGCTTCCTGGTTTACTCACCATTGTTTTAGAAATAGATTTTTTCCTTTGTGCTTTCATCTACAAGTTGTTGCATCTTCTTTTTTCATGGCCCACATATTTCACTGCCCTCTCTTTTCCATCCTCTTTTAAGCTCCTGTTTGTCTCCTCATGGTATTTTCTAGTTTTATGACCTGCAAGCATGACCACACACAGCCACACTCATAAACGAATTCAACTCTAGATTCGATATATGAGGAAAACTTGGGTCTTTTATCCTTACTGAGTCTGCTTTGTTTTACTGACCTTCTGGAAAACCTGGGTCTTCTCCTACATTTATGGATGCATAGAGGTCACCATTCTTGGAATATTTTTCTCTTTTCCACGTAGCCAGGGTTTCTATTGCTGTGAAAGAGGCCTTTCCGTGCATCAGTGCCTAGACGCATATGTGCCTTCCAAAACCAGTTTGTGATGATTGGTTCCCTCCTTCCATCTCATGGGTCTTGGGAATTGAACTCAGCAAGCAGGCACAATTATATGTGCCTTTCTTTTAACAATTGAACTACCTGCAAATTGCAACATTTTAATCCATACATGCATTTGTGTACAAATTTAACAGTCTCATGTAGAGTTAGTGTTGGCGAATTTACCATATTCATCTGGAGAGTGGGTAGGTTGTCTTCCATCAAGTTTCAGAAGTCTATAGAGATACATATAGGATCTACAAGGAAATTAGCTTTCACTAATCTTTTCAATGTATTATTTCCCATATGATTATTGCTGCATTGAAAACAGTGTGTTCCAGTCTACTATTGTTCCTGAGCTTTTCCTTATCCGTTGCATTAGTCAGATCTCACTAAATCAGTGGTTCTCAGTCTTCCCGATGCTGTGACCCTTTAATCTGGTTCGTCATATTGTGGTGACCTACAACTACAAAATTATGTAATTGCTACTCATAACTGTAATTTTGCTATTTTTATAGACCACAATGTAAATATCAGTTTTTATCTATTGTCTTATCTGATCCCCGTGAAAGTTGTCAAACTCAATGTTTAAGAACCACTGATCTATAGGAATATAATTGGTAGACTGTGGTCCAGCTAATCAAACAATGACTCTGTCTGGCAGAAAAGCCATAAATGGTAGTTGTTCAGTCAACAAGACTGGATGTCTCAGCAGTCCTAGTTTGGCACTGAAGATCTAGAGGATTCCTAGGGACCTGCTACTGGTCTTCAGTCAATATTGGAGTCCCAAAAATGTAGGTTCTATCTCCAACAAAGGGATGCTTCAGAAGCAGGGTAGATGACCTAGCTAATAAGAATGAGAGCACACAAAATCAAAAGCTTTCCTCTTACAAGTCCTTTGATGTGGTCTTCCAATTGAGATGTTGCCCAGATTAGGGTGGGTATTCTCACCTCAAATTATCCAATCAAGAAAATCTCTCACAGGAGTGCCCAGATGCTTGAGTTTTAGTTGATTTCAGATGTAGTCAAATTTACAAACAAGATTAGCCATCACATGCCTCAAAAAAAGGTGCCACATTATTGGTATATTTCTTGAAAAAGTAACATTTTGCCACTAAAGTTGAGCCCATAGAATTATTGTGGGTTTCAAAAATATCTCTTAATTGCATATTCTTTTAAGCATTTCTCAAATATCAGAATTTTTATCTCAGGTTAACTTTTATTTGTAATTCGCTACTATTTTTTGTTCATTTCTAAGTGTTCACTGTAACATTTAAGGGTATGTGCTTAAAAGTCAGTAGTTTAAGATTTTATCTTAACAGGCAAGCTGAAAAGTGTTTTTCTTTGCTTGATGAATTCATATACATTTACATTTATTATGAAATCAATACTCTTGGTCACTTAGAATCATCTCTATTCTATTACATGAAAACCCATAGGTAGCACTTACCTCAATGACATCTGTGAGATGTTCTGTATTCTAGATACAAGGATTCCTGAATCTGGTGCATGGTTTTCAAACTTGTGTTTCCCCATCAGGGCATTGTCTTCATTTATCAACCATTACTTGGAAGAGCATACAGCTGACACTTGATGGACGTCCTAACAACAAACTTCTCAACTTATGAAAAGAGGATTGTTATATCTAAGAAGTTTGGTTTTTATTGTTTTTAATGAGCTATATATTTAACTCCAATTCCCTACCTTCCTACTGTCTCCCCTTCCTCCTCTCCTGTGACCCCCACACTCCCAGTTTTCTCAGGACTTCTTGTCTTTTTCTCCTTCCTATGTAGATCCAGAATGTCTCTCTTAGGATCCTCTTTCTTGTCTAGGTTGTCTGGGGTTGTGGAAAGTAAGATGGTTTTTCTTTGCTTTATGTCTAAAAGTCACTCATGAGAGAGTACATATTACATTTGTTTTTCTGGGTCTGGGTAAGGAGTTTGTTTTGAATCCATGTTCCTGAGCTTGAAGGTATTTAGGTTGTTCCTCAGCCTGTTCCTCACCACCTTCACGTCTGACATTGCACCTTTTATCATACCTAGTTCTGTTGCTCTTTCTCTCCCATTTCTCCACCACACATTTTGCTCACCATAATGGCTTCCTTGAAGTACCAGGTAGACCTGTGAATGTCTTCCCGCCAGCCCAGGCTTTGACAATGCAGGCTGGCTTGTTGGTGACTGGCACCTGCCTGAACAGAATGGTATCAGGCAGCCTGGGTATATCTTCCCGGCACCCAATGTTTTAAAAATTGTGTGTATATCGTAAGCATTGCTGCTCAGATGGAAAGGGATCCTGATAGTCGGGAGCCGAGGAATACCACAAATTCACCTTAAGCTTAGGCGCTCACAGCCCTGCTTCAGGGAAAGTTTTCCCCAAATTAACAGCTCTGCTCTCATAGGCGAGGGTTTCCCTAGCCAAGTTGTTACAGCTCTGCTTAGATCCTCAGAAGAGTAAGAACTCTGCTCGGCTAGGAGAAGCTTTTCCAGTTCTGCTCCCCTCTCCTCTGCTCGTCTCCAGATGAAGTCATTGCTTCTCTGTTCTTCTTAGGCAAAGAAGGTCTCATCCAAGCCTGATTCAAGAGATTCACTGAGAGGGAAGAATCCAGGAGGTGGCTGCCCCTGCAAGAATGGGAAAGGCAGCTCCCAACTGAAAAGGTACATGTTGATTTTCTGCTCAGTGATCAGCTGGTTTTCCTGCTCAGGGATTGGTTGGTTTAATGCTGAGATATTGGTTAGTTTGTTTTGCCGAATTGGTAAGTGGAAGAGTGTTTCTGTGGCTTTGGTTTCAGGGGCAAATGTGTTAATTTCACTGGCCTTTCTTAAACGTTGGGCTCTGGTTCCAGGGGCAGTGAATTGATTCTAGTCTCAGGATCAGTGTATGTTTCCTTTGCTCTGGTTTCAGGATCATGGTGTGCTGCTTTGGACAGAAACGGGTGTTGTTTCCCCTAGAAACAGATATGCAGTCCATTGTGGGCCACCAAGTGAGTGCTGAGAACCCAGCTCAGGTCTTCTGTAAGAGCAGCAAGTCCTCTTAACCATGGAGCCATCTCTGAAGTCCACGTCACCAAATATTAAACTTAATTACTATTTTTCTACTTTGCCCCATAATGACAATAGACATTTTCTTATACTCAGGTAGGTCCAAGTTTCATTATTATTTCCCAATCCAGAAGGTTTCATTTCTATGTTAGTTAGGTTCTCAATCCCAACCACTGCCCTACCCTGTCTGCAAGAAAATACAACAATTTGCCATTATCAACCAATTTGTATATGCTGGAATGTATTAGAATAGAACCAGAGTTTAGAGACATCTGGCCTTCATTCATCTTGAATATATGTTTAAATTTATCTATTGTGTTGCCCATGATAATTGTTCATTCTTACTATTAAATGGTGTAGCAATGTATAGCTACACGGAAAATTTTATAATATATTATTTTTATGTGTATATATGTTTGCCTACATATAGGTATGAAGAGCACATGTATGCCTGGTGCCCATGGAAGCCAAGAGAGGGCATTGGATCCCTTGGCACTGGAGTTACAGTTGGGAGCTGCCATGTCAGTTTTGGGAAATGAGTCTTTTACCTGTTGCCTGTTGTTTAGGTTGTTTTCAATTTCAATGTCTTGTATATACAGCTGTTGTGAACTGAAATAAATAAGTCTTTAAAAGAAAATATGTTCTCTTTCTCCAGGTTATATATTTGGGGTTGTGATGGCCAGATGACAATTAACATATGAAGAAATTGAGAAATACTTTTCCAAGTCTCTGTCCTGTTTTCCTTGGCCACCAGCAGTGGGTATGAGAGTTTCATCCTCCAGAGCCTTGCCAGGTCTTTGTATGACAAGTCTTTATTCCTGAATATTTTATGGGGGTGTCGAGAGTCCCCTCAGAGTCACCTGTCTCTCTTCCCTAAGTGTTAAGGATATTGATGCTGAATGTTTCTCTTAGTGGAGCATCTACTCACCCTTCTGGCCAAGTTTTATTTCCTAAATTGTCTATTTTCTTAGTTTATCTTTTTGAGGTTTTCTGTATCCTTGAAACAAGAAAACTGTCATCTGATACATAATTTCCAACATTCATCTTCCCAGGTAAGAAAAATATGTTTCTAACATATATTTATATGAATAGACATTTTCTCACTTTATGGAGTTCTTAACAATCCAGTTCTTCATTTAATGAAAGGGGGTTTGTTGTATCTAAGAAGTTTGTCTGTAATTCATTCATTTTCTGCTACACGATTCATGTTTAGGTTGTATTCTTTTTTTAAAAAAATTCATTTATTTATTTATTTATGTATACAATATTCTGTGTGTATGTCTGCAGGCTAGAAGAGGGCACCAGACCTCTTTACAAATGGTTGTGACCCACCATGTGCTTGCCGGGAATTGAACCTTTGGAAGAGAAGGCAGTGCTCTTAAACACTGAGCCATCTCTCCAGGCCCTAGGTTGTATTCTTGATCAATTATCTTTTAGGTTTCTTTTCACTATTTACTGAGTGTCTGCCTGTATGTCTGTGTGTGCCGTATGCACGTTTGAGTGCAGATGCCCACTGAGACCAGAAAAGACTGTCGGTTCCCCTGGCTCTGGAGTTACAGGCATCTGTTGGCCACCATATGGGTGCTGGTAACTGAAGTCAGGTCCTCTGCAATAGCCAAAGGCACTCTTAACCTTGGAGATGTCTCTCTAGTCCTGTGTAGATCATATGCTTGTTTTGGGTTGACTTTTTTATCCTGAGATAAACAACTTGTCTATACTTATATGTGTGCATGAGGATGTCTGCTTCTCCCAAAATAAGACAGAAAGACAGGGCATTGAAGGTGATATGAGAGGGAATAATAGGCCCTCATCCTGCGATCATTTTTACATTTTTAGGACATTCAAGAAACCTCAACCCAACTGACAGAGCCAAAATTACCTGCAGATATGATGCAACTATTCCTAAAGACATCTCAAAGTAAGTTTAAAAATAAAAACAAATAAACTAGAGTCTGGAGATATGGTTCATTCTTTTATATTACTGGATGTCTTCCAGAGGATCCAGAATTGATACCCAGCACCTACCCGATGGTTCACACTGTTCTTCCCTTCCCTTCCCTTCCCTTCCCTTCCCTTCCCTTCCCTTCCCTTCCCTGTAACTCCAGATTCGAGACATCTCAAACTCTGGTGCCCTCTGTGAACAGTAGGTACTCACTCATGTGGTGCACAGACTTCCCTGTGGAAAAACATTAAACAAATAAAAATAAATTAATTAATTGTGCTTGTAGAATCACATATTAACCTTACAATTTAATTTACTAAAAGAAGTTTTAAAAGGAATAAGAACATTTCAAAAGATTGTTTTTTTATTTTTGACTTTTTAATAACGTATTGTATTTTTTTTCTAATGGGAAAACAGAACCCATTTAAAGACTCAAAGTATTCTTACATGTAATTTTAAAACAATGTAACATTGAGAGCCATGAAAATCTTCACATTTCTCACTCTCCTGCCCTCCTCACACACCTTTTGCAATGACACCTAATCTCAAGTCTCTCTCTAGTCCTCACTCAGGCCGTCATGCAGGAGCCATTCTTATTCTATGTGAGCTTCTGTCCAAAGCATTAATAAGCTCACAACCTTTGCTTCATCCTGGATTTTCTGCAGCATAATCATAGATCCAGCTTCAACAGAGTCAAGGTCATCTAAGGGACATGGTCATCCTCAGGCTGCTGGTCACGGTGCTGGGCTGTACCTCCCTACCACTACAGGGAGTCCCAGAAAAATTCGGTGAAGAGCATATGCCTGCTTCACTGAAGTGTCTTTGTGTCTTTGCTAAAGGTGTCCCCTCACAAATGTGTGAATCTTCTGTCCCTTCATATTCTTTTCTGTCTTATTGTCATTACCAATCAGGCAGGCTGTCTACATTTCTCTAGGTTTATAAGCAGTCTGAAAATCATGTGTTCATCCTCGAAGTTTGTCCCTTTTCAAGGTGTTTTCAAGCTGGGGTTCATCATATTCCTATGAGTTTCAGGATAAGCCCATTGGTTTATGAAAAGTCTGTTAGAGTTCTGTTGGTTTTGTACTGGATCTATAGGTCTGTATGAGGAGAACAGACACCTGTATCTTCCATTGCATGAAGATGATTGTAGCATGAATTCTAAGTAGTCTTAATAATAAAATCTGGAGTCAGATACCAGGAGGTTGAATCTATAAGATCAAAACAGCAAAGCAGCCAGCTTCCAGTTCTTTCCTCTGTGAAATTGTCACACCAAATGGAGCATCCTGTCTCTACAAGACCTCAGACTGATTTCCTGGAGCTCCTGCCTCGCCCCACCTTATATTCCTCTCTTCAACAAACACTGGAACGAAAAGTGTGAGCCACCACTGCCTGACTCTCTTTCTGTTGTAGACTGGATCAATCTAGTGTAACCCAGGGTAGTCTTGAACTCGCAGAGATCCATTTGCCTGTATCTCCTGAGTGTTGGGAGAGGTGAGTGCCAACACTGCCTGTCCTCTATGGCTAACTAGTGGATATCTGCACACACTGATCCTCAGGCAAGCTTTATTGTCATGGAAGAAACAAAATATCACCACAGTGGACGAATCTCTACATCTTTACTCTCTCTCAACAATGATTTGTCCCATTCAGTGTCTAGGCACTACAGAGAAGCGGGCAGAGTTTTCCTAATTATTTCATATTTCCTGAAGCCATCTCCAGTGACAGGGATTTTAAATTACAGCTTCCAGATATTTCACTGTGGTCAACTGTCTGTGGTAGATTTTAACAGAAGCTCTCTTTTAGGTTGAAATGTTAGGTTTCTTTCTCTATGATGAAAATGTCTTTGATAACATATATTTGCTTTTGTTTCAATTTCAGTATTTTGAAGTTGCAAGTGAATTAAGAGAAAAGAAACAAATGTCCAACACCCAGTTTGGGGGAAATTTTCTAAGGCAGCCCCAGGTCAAATGTTTGCCCAAATGGAATCTTTGGGATCATAGAGATAGTCATTTACCTCCCAGCCAGCTCCATCAGGGAGGTGCTGAGATCACAGTGGAGAGAAAAAAGGGGATACATGTGAGCAGTTAGGTATGTATGTGTAACTCCAGAAAGGTTTGTATTATGAAGAATACTTAGGTAATTATTTTCAAAATATCTAATATTATTTTTCCCAACACAAAAAGAACAAGGTTATTACTCATCTGTTTCCATCTTATTTTCCCATCAGTCACGCAGATTTTAGCAGTGTCTGCTGTGGACTGTGTACAGAGGGGGTGTTTTATGGATGGTTCTTGCCATATGGATTATTACCATGACACCTGCTAAGTGTTGCTCTGATACCTACTTCCCTGTGCAGTTACTAGTCTAAAAGCATTGCTTGTCTTTGAGTAAAGTTTCCTTTTTTTCTTTTCATTATTAATGTATTTACTCATGCATTTGTGTCTACTCAGAAACACCCATTTTTTTAAAGGAGTACTCCTTTATCATCATTATATATTGTGATGCTTAAATTATCCCATAACGTGCCCATGCGAGGACACACATTCAAGTGGACCTGGTCTTCATTTATCTGCCTAGAATTCTGGATTATCTGACCACCCCTGAGAAGACAGTAATCACCAGCAAATGCTAGTTGTCAGTGACATTTTGTGTCCTCTTTCTGTCAATGTCAGCTCTCTTCTATGAAAAGAACAACAGGAAGGCAGAGAGAACACGCAGAAGGTAAACAAGAAGCTGACATATGCCCTTGTTTCCAATATGTGAGAGTCGTAAGTGTCACTGGTGTGTGTGTACGTGTGTGTGTGTGTGTGTGTGTGTGAGAGAGAGAGAGAGAGAGAGAGAGAGAGAGAGAGAGAGAGAGAGAGAGAGAGAGAGATGTGTATATGGGTGTATATAGGAAGGATCTGTGAGATGAACAAAGAAGAGGAAAATGTCACTGCACATCTTTGACTTGACTGGATGCAGACAGACTACTCCATCCCTATGTTCAGTACAGTAGAGTGCATGAGCATTCTCATCTGCCTTCCTCCCCTCTCCATGAGCTTTCTCTCCCCTTTCTCTGCCTTCTAGTAGAACAGGGGAGAAAACTGTGAACTCTCCATGCAGAACCAGCTCCTGGAGAAGAACCAAGTGTGGTGTGGTCTTGTCAGCCTGTTACCTAGCAAGAGTGACAAGATCATGTGGGACTCACCAAGTGAGTCATTTCCTTTTCTCTTCCCTTCCGTGTGACCAGCAGGGGATCTGTGATGCCTTGTAAGAACACATCCTGTTGAGCAGGTAGTAGCAATAGCAGTAAACTGTGGAACAATGGTATTCATAGACAACCCAGATGACAGAACCCTGCATGGGTCCCTTTACATGACCAGGAATGAAATAGACGCCATCCCCTTCAGACCATTTCCCCGAATGTGCCATGCATTACTGCATCACATTAGCAGGGAGTCCTTATTAAAATGGTAGATATCTGGGTCCACAACAGACACTGAATCAAACCCTGGGAAGTGGGGTGTGGCATAGCCACTTCTTTCTGGTGGCTGTCCATGGTAAAACGTATTGCTAGTGGGTTTGATATTCTGTCCTCTAGGATATGGAGTCACAGACTGCTTAATTCCATACCGTATTCTCTTGCTACTCCCTTAAATACCAGTGGGTTACATGGCATGTCAAATACGCATCAATTCCTTCATATATATTTATCCAGATATTCACATACTGGCCTCTTTTTTGAGTACCGGGTTCCTGCACTGAGAAGACTAGCAGGGGTCCTTGTATATCGTGTTAGATAGGTAAACTGTGAGTAAGCAGAAGAAATCAGTAATCAGAGCAATTTCATGTATTGTTTCTGTTTTAAATATCATAAAGAGGATAGGAAATAGTTGAGATGGGCATTGTTGTACGTGATGTTACCCCTCAAAGGTTTCAGAAGTTAGCATGTGATCTGAGTCCTGAATGACAAAAAGAAGCAAGGCTGTGCACAAACCATGTTGTGGGCGTGCTTGCCCCCATGGAGAACAGTGAATCTAAGAGCAGAGGACAAGGCCAGTGGCCAGAACCTTGAAGACAATGTGGACACTGCTTGCGGATAGGATAGAAAGCAATATGTGTGTCGTTTTCAGCGGTGTATGACATTTGGATTATATGATCAGTGTGGAATGTAAGTTATGGAATTGACATGATTTGATTCCTTTTGGTGGAAGGTGACTTGGCACTGCATAGAGAAAGGCCTGAGGAGGGCGAGATGAGGGAGTGTGTGGAGACAGTGCAGATGTTTCTGAAGACAGGGGAGGGATGGAAGTGGATTGAAGGAGGGATGAAGCCATGCTGCAGTCATCAGCTGGAGAGCCGCCCTGAGCAGCCTTGTCTGGGAGAGGGCAGATAGCACATGTATGCGCTGTGCAATTTCCTTGTGGAGACGTTGCTCTAACATCTCTGGATTTGTCTGACCACATGGAGACACAGTGCTTCCGTTTACTGACATCAGTTGTTCCGCGTGTTTTTGACACAGAATAGTTTGAATACCCAAACTAGTTATTGTAAAACTCAGTAATTTAACAACGTGTCAGCTGATGAATAATTTTCAGATGTAAACTTTTCTAAATACAACTAACTGTAGCAGAATTTCCAAAAGAATAAGAATCTAACATTTGTCTAATGAAAAGTGAACCCAAAGTTTAATGTATCTTTGAAAATGGCTGTTATACAGCATGCACTGCTCTTGGCAGGTTTAGAGATGAAGCAAGTGAGTAGGCT
>NW_026068215.1:30339-172180 GCF_014885135.2 Alexandromys fortis
GATGATGTAACAACAGAAATAATTTTCTGGTTGGGATCACCACACATGAGGGACTGTATTAAGAGTCACGTCACAGCATTAGGAACACTGAGAACCACTGCTGTACAGACATCTAAACACAGAATCCGACTCCTCAGATATGTCTGGGACCCCTTCATCATTGTCCCCATACTCCTATGGATGCACAGCCCCACATCAGGACACCCACACTCACATCTCTGTGCAAGCGGAACCCTGTTCTTCTTTCTCCGTCATTTCTGTATCCACACAATATGCTATATTTCCAAATTGGTTTTTTTATATCTTCATCACTCATCTTAAGGTTGTGTCTGATCCTTTGACCAACCTTTTTCCTGTTTTGTGATTCTTCTGCAGGGTCTGGGTCATTGTTCTGCACACACAACCACAAACAGTACAACAGCAGCCTCCAGTCCCTTGTTGCTTACCTTTGAGGAAGCTGGGCATCTAAGGTAGGTTTGCTAGCAGGAGACTTGCTTTCAAGATCATGATGTCCTTGCCAGAGCCTGGACTCGAGGATGCTGCAGCACTTAGATCTGCCCAGCATCGTGGCCCTGTCCCAAGCTCTTCACAAATGTGGTGGGAGCACATTTGGGGATTTTTACAAGTGGTCCCTAGACANAGCACTTAGATCTGCCCAGCATCGTGGCCCTGTCCCAAGCTCTTCACAAATGTGGTGGGAGCACATTTGGGGATTTTTACAAGTGGTCCCTAGACACTGGTATGGCTCCCCTGGCTGTGAAGGATATTCCTAGCTTATTCTTGATTTCACTAGTAGCTGAAAAATGAGAATGCTATTCCATGAAAAGAAGCCATTGGTGAATTTAAAAAGTCATAGCACGGGGGCTGGCGACATAGCTCATGTGGTAGAATGATTGCCTAGAATGGAAAATGCTCTGTGTTCTTTGACCCTCTGGGCATGTTCACCCTCACCTGTAATACCAGCACTCAAGGCATAGAGGGAGGAGGAAAGAGACATGAGAGTCAATACTGTTCATGAGAGTGTGGCTCCCAGCACCCATGGCAGATAGCTCACAACTGCCTTTAACTCCAGCTCCATCAGGAGTCAATGCCTCTGCCAATCATGTGCATACCACAGAAAGGCAGACAGACAGACAAGCATACATAATAAAAAGTAAAACTAAAATCTAACCAAAAAGAAGAAGAAGAATCAGCTCCAGGTTATTGAGCCAAGGGGAAAACACAGTGGAATTTAAAATATGAACATTATAATGGCTAATGGACTTTAACAGTCTACAGTGTTCCTGAAAAGATGGTTCAGTGGTTAAGAGTGCATTCTGTTCTTGCTGAGGACGCAAGGTCTGTTTCCAGCATCCATTTCCAACATCCGTGATGGACCGTACCTCAGTACCATCTGTAGACACCGGAATTAATGAGTACATAATGCAAAAATACACACGACATAATTATTAACATAATTATAACATAAGTTATGCACATTCTTTGCCTTAAAATCATTTACAAATTAAAATAATTGCTGTGAAACATTAAAGAAAAATGCTCAGGGGTCAGGCAGTAATGAGAACAGTTGTCATCAGCGTTATGTGGCAAATGCATGCACTTCCAGCTATTTGAACACTGGGGTTACAGGATCATTAGTGCTAAGAAGTTTCAGAACAGCCTGACTAGGATAGAGAGGCCCTGCCTCAAAATGAAAACCAAACAAAAATCAGAAATATCTCACAAAATGCTAAATTTCTGAGAATAGCAATCTTAGAAAACATGGTTTTTCAAGACATGTGGATCATTATAAAATAAATTTTTGCAAGGAATTCGATGATAAAATTACTTATTTCTTGGGAATTCAACAATACACATGTAGAAAATGGAATGAAAATGTTACTGGGCCGAGAAGAAAACAGTAGCATTAAGAATGTGTTTACATTAAAATGAATACTTGAGCTGGTGCAGTGTGCTAAGCTGGGAAGACCAGCAGCACTCTGAAGGCTGGAGGAGGAAGGGGAAGAGTCCCAGGCTGGGCTGGGCTGCACCGTGAGACTCTGCACTAAAGACACAAGGTAGATATCAGGACTATTATCATTCCATTCACTGTGGGAAAATTTCAGCTTAGTTCTGTCATGGGAAACCATCCTCTTTCCATCAAATGAGAGGCACAGCCCTGTGCGCCCCTGGCAGACACATTAAAGATTACCATCCCCTAAATGGGGAAGTGACTTCTTCACCACCACATACAGCAAGGCGCGCAGAAAATGGCAGCTGGGACTGTACTCACATAGCTCATTCTCCAGAGACTTCCCTGCAGACAGTCCTGTGCCTTAGGGGTAGGAATCAGCCCAGCAACAGGCACAGATTTACTTATGGTACTATATGTGCTTTCCTGTGGTGTTTGAAATTTCGTATCCAGGAAGGAAAGTACTTTAAAGTGTAAACTGAGAAAATACTTGTGCTCGGGTGGTAAAAGCAGGGCTGGGGAGACAGCTAAATCAGTAAAGGGCTGGCCTTGTGGGCATGAGGCCCTGAGTTCCATCCCTAGAGAGCATCATCAAGAAAATGAAGTTAAACTACAGCAGAAAAAATAGCAAATGTGGAGGGAGATGCTTGTGTGTGAAAGTGGAGGCGAGCCCATCCCTGGAGTGTGCTGACCAGCCAACCCAGCCTGCCTTGCATGTTCCAGGCCAGTGAGAAACCTTGTCTAAGTAAAACTTCAGGAGGATGACGCCTGAGGTACAACACCAGAGGCTGTCTTCTGTCCCCTGACCACATGCATGTATGCATACAATGGCAGAGGCACACACAGACACACACATACGCACACACGGGCACACACCCACACATTGGATAAAGGATGTATATACCTTCTGTACTTTAGAAGTAGTCATTGTGTTCTGTTTCTGGGCAATGAAGAAGAAGGACAAATGGAATCGACTCTGATGCTTTGTGCAGGCCTCTGTGTGTGGGGTGTGTGTGTGTGTGTGTGTGTGTGTTCGTGTTTACACAGAGCTCCACCATCTCTATCTAATGAGGCTGCTTTATATTAGCCTTAGACTGGGATTGGTCTACAATCTCAGGTTTACATATGATATATCTAAGATGTCAAGGTTTATGTGCCAGGACAATATACTGAGGTGAAAAACACTGCCTTATCTCCAGAGGTAAAGTCCCTTCAAGTCCAGGTCACAACCAATGTTCCCTCCCTCCCAACCACAGAATCTACTGGGCCCAAGATTCTCACTGATGTAGTTCCCACTATGGCCAGGAGGTGGCATTCAAACTACATGCCTACATTAATTTTCTTTAAAAGGGCTGATGTTTTATGGAATAGCAATGCGTTTTTAGTGTGTTTGGAAAGCTGGCACACATATAGAGCAGTTCCATTTATGGACTGCAGCAACTGTAGTGCTCCACAACTCACTTCATCCTCCCTGAGTGAAAAGTGGGCAGTGCACACGGGATACAGAGTGGTGCTCTATAGAGAATATGAATGTGGTGGTCACATTGAATCCCCTGACACTGGGATGGATGAATTTCCTAGACTTTCCATCCCCTCTCCAGGAGGCTGTGGTACAGCCCCCAGATGGCTCCCTGCCAGACAAGTTGTATCCTGGTCAGTCACTGCCATTGTGTTGCACCATGCCTGCTGGGGATTTCCAAGAGCAACCTGGTGTTTGTGGTGTGATTGCCATGTATGCTTCCATGGTGTTTGTGGTGTGTTTGCCAGGTACTTTTCCATGAATATGGTCTGCATATGGTTCAGATGTAATATGTATTCACCCTTACGATGTAGACCAAGCTTGGGGGCCGTTCTCTGTTGCAAGAAGATCTCTAAAGTATTTCTTTTACCTCCCCATCATTTTAGAGCCACTAACTAGATACTGAAAAAGAAATTATCCCCTGAGACCTACAAGAAGAGATAACACAGAAGAAAAGAGGCAGGAACCCCAAGTCCCTTGACAGCCACAGGCCATTGTCTGAGCTACTGTTCTATTGCTGGGAAGAGGCGCTGTGCTGAAGGGAATTTACAGAAAACAGCATTAAATTGGGAGCTTGCTGTCAGTGTCAGAGGGTTAGTCCAGTACCATCACTGTGGGCAGCATGGCAGCAGGCAGCCTGGCAGGGCACTGAAGCAGTAACTGATAGTTTACATCCTGATCACAGGAAGGGGCAGAGGGCTTTGAGACATCAGAACACACACCCAGTGACAAACCTCGTCCAATAGGGCCACACATCCTAATCTGTCTTAAACCATCCACCATTGAAACATTAATCATAGGAGCTTATGGCGACCCTCCTCATTCAAACTACCACCGTCCTGTAAGGGATTTCCTCTGCCCCATCAGCAGCTGCAGAGGGAGAATTGGGGCTGGTTGAATACCCATAATGCATTGACTAGAATCTGTTCCAAGATGTCAGTCATTAATACAAGAGACTACTGTGTGACATTTGGGGCGAGCAGGAGGCCATTCAAGTTACTTGTCTAAAATAATGTGCTCTTCAGAAGACAGTAGTCCCCTTTTGACCCTCTTCATGGATACACCTGGTAAACTGAACCTGTAAAGACCTTGAGTACACAGGAATTTACAAAACGTCATTTGTCGTGGTCAGTGTTCTATCGCTTTGAAGAGACACCATGAGTAAGGCCACTCTTATCAAAGAAAGCATTCACGTGCCTTGCTTATACGTTCTGAGGTTGGTCTGTTACCATCACGGCAGGGAGCATGGTGGCACGCAGGCAGACATGGTGTTGGAGAAGTAGCTGAGAGTTCTATTACCTGATCCACAGGGAGAGAGAGGTTGACACTGGGCCTGGCATGGGATTTTGAAATTCAAGGCCCACCCCCAGTGGCATTCTTGCTCCTATGATGCCACATCTCCTCCAACAAGGAACCACACCACCTAAGCCTTCTCAAAGAGTGCCCCTCCCTGGAGACTAAGCATTCAAATATGGGAGCCTATGGGGTTCATTCTTATTCAAACCTCCACACTACCTCCAGACTCCAAGAGATTTGAGCTCTCTGTGTGCCAGGCGCATAACCCTGGGATGGTCTATGCTGTAACTAAGAGAACATTAGCAGATGAAAGCCTCCCTCTTGTCCCACACTGATGCTCCCCCACTTTTCTGCAAAGAGGATGTATGAAATTTCTCTCTCTCTCTCTTTTTTTTTAGCATAAGGTGAACTTCTCCCCACTTTGTGCTCTTATATGGGTATCATAAACACAACTTGGTCAGCAAGGTTTCCCTTCCAATTCTGCAGTTGCTTCTAGGCTACAGTCTGAGACATTATACCAGGATATCAGATATGCACATAGCCAGAGTTTTGTGGAACTCATCAATTTCTCAGACATGCACAGACAGGTGTTCTCTTCAGGTGCTTAGCTGACTTTGGGCAAATGAAAACATCGTGCAAATTACTAAAATGGGAAACTCAGAGATGTGAATTGTCCTGCTGCTTGAAGAAGCAGGCCCACTGGTGAAAGAAAGTGTCCTTGAGTCCTTCCTTGTGAGTGGGCACAAATATCCACAGGGGAATTTCCTTTTGTAAGAAGCAGCTATAGAATGAGATGGTAGGGCATGCAGACAGGGTACTACCTTAGTAAATTCCTAATGCAGTGAATAAGTTAACTATGTATGCCACCCTTGGGGAGCTGAAGTGATAGATGGTTCATGGCGAGAAAAATAATCTGTTAAAATTGGAGGCAGGTGGCTGGGTGGTGGTGGTGGCGCACGCCTTTAATCCTAGCACTTGGGAGACAGAGGCAGGTGGATCTCTGTGAGTTTGAGGCCAGCCTGGTCTACAAGAACTAGTTCCAGGATAGGCTCCAAAGCTACAGAGAAACCCTGTCTCAACCCCACTCCCAGTGGAGGCAGGTAACATCTGATGATTCATGTCAGAATGGCAGGACCGCAAGGCATCTAGCCAGGGTCTATAGCCTTGAGAACTGGGGCGGCTGACGGGGATTCAAGGATCCATGCATTCAGGGCAACAGAGAAATCAGTACATTTTGGTTTGCGTCATCTTCTGGCCACAATAAGAAAGCTTTTGAGAAATTACATTTCCAGTGATTATCTCTGAAATGAGCCAATGGATTTTTACAGAATTGAAATACTTCACGTACTATATGGTACATAGAAGGACCTCAATAGATTCCAACCTGGCCCAACTTTCTCCTTCCTACCATGGAAGCAAGGAGAGTGGCTAGAATCAAACAGTATGACTCACATGGAGGCCACCTGGAATGGTAGCAATAAGAAGCAGCGCACACTCATGCTTGAATTGAGCTTCAAGCTTCGGAGCCATTGTTGTGATGTAAGGTGATGATGGCGATGGATTTTAGACTGTTTCTTATTAACTTCTGTCTGCTTGATGTATAGTTCAGTATCAGAACATTGATATTGGTACTGGTAATACTGATATTCAGTATCAGATTTCCGCTGACTTATAGTTGACAGGATCATGCACACACGAGAGAGAGAAAGAGAGAGAAAGAGGCAAAGAGATCATAAGCCCCTGACTCTCCAGCCGATTTGGTGTAGCATCGAGATTCCTGCACTGTGATGTCCTCTGCTCCATTAGCTTCACCATAGACATAGGGTTGCTGACTGAGTTGTCACAAGCACACAGTTAAGGAGAAGGAATGAGTTTGTGTGATTCCTCATTAGCCTTGTTCCGACTGTGTAAGTTGGGAATAATGATGCCTTCCTCCTAGAATGGTTAGGAGTGAGTAATGTTAAACATAGGATCGCTGAGATGTCTGCAGTTGTCAATGAAACCATAGACAAAGATCCCGATTCCACCTTTTCTTTCTTCTGAAGAGTGTTCCTGAGATTCCTGTAGTTGGGTTGTCTGGGACTACTTTCATATGAGTAGCTATTATGCTCTCTCTCTCTCTCTCTCTCTCTCTCTCTGTTTCTCTCTTTTTCCCTCCCTCCCTCACTCCCTCTTGCCCTCCCTCCCCCTCGTGTGTGTGTGTGTCCTTATAAAAAGGATTTTTCTCTTTTATTGAACATACTAGACAGTGTCACACGGGGAAGGAATGAGGGACAGTTTACAGAATTCTTTAGCAGGGTGCTTACAAGGTTTAAGTCAGTGACTCCAACCGACCCAGATATACAGACAAATGCTATCAAGTAATATCTCTGTGTTGTCTTCAACATTTATGGCAGGTATTCATTTTGTGAGGTTGTGTGATTGCTTTCGACCTAAATTTGCTATTAGCAGCATTGATTACCACAACGTGCATACAATACATTCCTCTGGGTCAGGGGCACAGTGGAGTATGCCCATAACTGAAGGTTACAGCTATGCATTAGCTTAGGCTGTAAAAGTTGATTGCCTTGGAAAATTGCAAGGGAAGTAAGGTTTGTTGTTGCATTGTTCTCTGAAATGTAGGTTAAATAAGTAGGCCCCGTACAGAGTAGGAAAGCAATCTTAAGCGACCATTACCTCAGTAGTGAGGTCCAGCAAAAGTTCCAGTCTCTTAGAGTGTAAGCGACATTGTCATAACATAACGTCGTGTCGCCACAATTCCCAGATGCTCATAGTAGCTTTACCAACAGAAACACAATGTTTCCACCAAGGGGTGAAGAGATAAAGCAAGTGTGCTGTCCAAAGCCTGTCATCCCAGCATTTGGTAAACTGAAGCAGGGGTTCTGTTCTTCAAACAGGAGCTGCTGTTTGAAGGGGAAGGAGAGAAAGTAAAGAGAGCTCTCAGTGGTAGAATGTCTACCAACAAGCTGAAGAGCTTTGGTTCAATCCTCAACACTGCTGCCAAACAAGTCAATACGATTCATCGAGATGTGCAACAATATGGGAAAATTAAACATAAAATTTATGGATGATACAATACGAATCAAAAAGCCCAAATCAGGGACTGGAGAGATGGCTCAGTGGTTAAGAGCACTGACTGCTCTTCCAGAGGCCCTGGGTTCAATTCCCAGCGCCCACATGGCACCTCACAGCTGGCCGTTCCAGAGGATCTGTTGCCCTCATACAGACATACCTGCAGACAGCACTCCAACATAAATAAAATAAAAATAGACTTTTAAAAAGCCAAAATTGAACCTAACAAAAACTCTCCTGGAACAGTTTTGCTGGGGAACCCCTCCCCTGCAGGAACAGATCTGTTCTGTTGGGGAAGCCTTTTCCTGGAACAAGGCTAGCTATAGGCTGTTTGTTATGCTTATGGTGACTTTGTGGTCAGGATTGCTTTCCAACCGAGCTGCAGTGCTTACAACTGCTGTTTAAGCTGGAGTTAACCAGAAGATACCAGTGATCCAGCGGGGTGACCTCTTGCGTTCTGCCCCAATTTTTTCAAGGAGAAGATGGGCTACGTGGAAAGAGTCAAGGGTAGCACACTCCCTTAAGGACAGGATCCCATATCTCTGCTGCCCTTGAGCCTCCTTGCTCCCAAGTTTCAAAGCAGTAACTAGTCCTTTTAGATCAGTGATCCCTGCCTCTCTCAACCGTGCAAGGATGCCCACCTCAGGGTAACCACAAGAGAAGGAAAGAGGGATACCGTTCTCTTAATCACAACCCCTTGTTCTTGGTCAAAACCTGCCCATGTTGTCAAAAAGAGGTGTCGGGTTTCTATAGCAACTGGGACGTACTCAGTCTTCCCTCAAACCGGAAATGACTGTGTACCCACCCCGTCTTCAAGTTCCCCCACCCCCACTCCCATTTCTGAGAACAAAGCACCTTTCACCCTTGAGGCCACCTGAGAAAAACCGTTCATTAGATTAGGACGCAGACCATTGACAGATTTTAAAAAGTACGATTTTAGCTGCAGAATGTGCTTTAAAAGACATTTTGGTCACCATAATGCCGTCCTGTTTCTAAAGCAATCGCGATGCTATGATTGTTAGAAAATCTTAAAATGTCTCCACATGGACTTCTTTTCCATGCCCTTGCCTGTCCCTGAAAGTAAACTCTTTTAAGATAACCAAACTAATCACAGTCATTTGAGAAAGTGTGCCAGATTGCTTTCTGTTAGCAGAACCCTGTGCAAGTTTTGGAAGCAAAACACGTTAGCGTCAGCGAAACCCTGTTTTCGGTAGATGAAGTCCATCTAACTAAAAACTTATGGATCGCCTTGATGACGTCAGGTTACTGTGGCAACAGCGACCCGCAGTCTTATCCTCCACTCTGGCACTGTTTACACACGACCTTCCTTTCTCTCCCTTATCTTTCTCTGAAAGCAAAACGCTTGCTCTTTTGCAGGCTACCATCTTAAAGGGGGATGTAGACAATTGGCAAAATTCTTCTCAGTTTCTGGACAGCAAACGCGTGTCTGTTTGCAGGAGTTTTGTTTGCTATAATTGTGAATATAGGGGACTTTTATCGTCAGAAAGACCCACATGTACTTATTATGAAACTGCATAGCCTCTGTTCAAATCTAGCCTTTTCACTCCATTTGCCTGCATCAATTCCCATATATTTAAAGTCAGGCAATAGCTCCATCTCATAGGCTGTGAGATTTTTTTAAAAGTATAACTTACCGTTTAGTGTCAGATAAGAAGGAAGTTATTATTGCATATTATTACGATTCCTTTCACAAAGCAATGTGCCTTACCCTCCTCTGAGGACTGGGTGGGGGTGGGGGAAGGGAATGGGAGGAGGGGATGGAGTCAGAACTTGGATTGGTATTTTTAGAAATCTAATAAATTAAAAATAAAAAAGATTTCTTTCATCAGTGCTATTATTATGTTCATTGATAAAGATAGGTATGGATTAATATACAGATATGGCTTTCATCAAAGATGGTAACGCCATGCCATTTGCGTTCCTCAGAAAGTATGAGTTACTGGGCTGACATCATGGTTTAACGGGTAAAGCACTTACTGCCATGGTGAAAGTAGAGAAATAACTCCCAAGGATTGCCCTCTGACCTCCACGCATAGGCTGTATTGCTGATTTTCTTGGTGTCCTGTACTATTGTAAATGATAGCTTATGCTTCCTTTTTTAAAGACTTAAAATTACATTTAGTGATGTATGCGCATGGCGACAAAATATCATAGTTTCCCATTATGTTTCCTCTGAACTTTCCCAAAAACAGCCACTTGAATTGGCAGAAGACACCTCTGGGTACCCACTGAGCAGAGTACTAGGTTTGAAAAGGAACCTTCCCCCACCTCCCACCCTTGCCATGCTCTTGTTTTGAACGCTTGGTCCAGGCTAATGGCTCCATTTAGGAAAGTTGTAGCTTCTGAAGGAGATGGAGCCTAGTTGGAGAAAGTAGTTCACTTCGGATGCTTCTTTGGGAATATGTTGCCCTACTGAGCTCTCGGATTCCTGTCAGGCAAGTGATGGACACCCTTCTTCTGCCGCACACTCCTTCTCTCAACTTATTACGTGGCTGATCATTCGTCTTCTCTGTAGTGGACTGAACCAGGATTAAACCTTGCTTTCTGGAAGCTTTACCTGGTGTGTTGGTCACACCTTTGTGAAAAAAAAAAAAAAAAAAAAAAAAAAAAAAAACCTCTTCATCCATAGCATGCTAGCAAGGAAATATTTGTGACTGACTCCCGTGTGTGTGCCTTTGTGTCTGCTGAGCTAGTTGTCTCGTGAGTGTCTGGGAACTGTTTTGTTATCATCTCTTGTCTCACTCCAAGAGTGCTAGGATGACACACAAGTACTCTCTCACCTTTATCTGAGTTCTGGGGATCTGAACTCGGGTCTTCATGCTCTTGTGGCAAGCATTTTGCCCTTGGGGCCATCTTCTCTCACTCACATTTACTTCTCCCTGGTGTATTCTGAAGTCTGTGATTCAATCTCTCTCTCTCTCTCTCTCTCTCTCTCTCTCTCTCTCTCTCTCTCTCTCCCACCCTCCCTCCCTCCCTCTTTCTTGGAGGTAGTTTTGTTGTTGTTGTTGTTTTGTTTTCTTGAGACAGGGTTTCTTTGTGTAGCCCTAGCGGTCCTGGAACTCACTTTGTAGACCAGGCTGGGATTGAACTCACAGAGATACAGAGATCCTCCAGTCTCTGCCTCTGCTTCCAAAGTGCTGGGATTAAAGGCATATGCCACAGCCACCACCTAGGCAAAATCATCTCATTAAGAGTTATAGTATGTTTTCTTTCTGAACCTGTCACACTTCTTCTAAGATTCTATCCCAAAGGTATAATAAATCACACTGCACAAATATCAAAAGATATGAATATAAGCATAAGGTCTTTCCTTGTAAAAAAAAAAGAAGATGAAAAATAATATAGATGTTCACTAATGAGGGAGTCACTGAATAATACAAGGTACATCCACATACTATACTTTATATAATGCAGGAATAATAAAGCAGGATTCCTTTCTCTACTGTGTAAGGGATATTCAATGTATATTACTAAGTGAAGAAATTAAGATATGGAAAAACATCTAGAGTACTTACTATATAACACTGTGGCACTGGCTAGCTATGAAAGCCATTCAAATTTAAGATTAAATTCATAATTAGAATTGCATGTTCCTGTAATACTCATATTTCATGTGTTCATATATTCAGTGTCCCAAATGTAAAGAAATTTAATGGAAAGCAAAACAAATAAGATTTATGTTACTTGAGTAACAAAACATTAGGAAAACCACTGCAAAAGAATTAAGTATTTATGTGAACCTTCTTTGCATACCAGCATTTAGCAAAGTTGATAAGAAGTTCCTGTAATAGAAAATCTAAATAATACATACATAGTTATAAAATTATGATAGCACCCTTTTAACAGTGAAGATCTACCCAACATTCTTCCTTGTTTGCAAAAACTTTGGTGTGCAATACATATTTGAAATTGTATGATTACTTCACCAATCACCAGATGATCAGCTTTGATGTTACCAGAAGAAAGACAACTAGAACAGTGAGTTCTTAATGAGACTGTAGGAATAAGCATCACCAGAGCTGACCTATTTTTGCCAAACTCTTGAGTTTAGTTTAGCCTCTAATTTCAATATGAATTTAAAAGGTAGAGAAGTGACCTAAATAATATATGGCATACTAAGGGTTAAATCAGCAATCTTTATAGGGCAGAAGACAAACTCTTAATGGAGTCTGAAAAATTAAAGACTTTGAGCTAATGTTATTTTGGGTGTATCTTTGTGGATGATATTAAACTTGAATTTGTGAGCTGAGCAAAACAGCTTGCCTTTTCAGGTTCACATCACCCAAACATCCGATGGCCAGACCAAACTGGACAGACCGAATTGACTGCTTGAACCGAGCTATCTTCTTTCACTGGCTTCAGAACTGAATGCAAAAGTGACATTTCAACTGGAAATTCTAGCATTGGTTCTCCCAGTTCTTTGCCCTTGATATTAAGCCGTAACTATTTCATAGGTTATCCATTATTTATAACATGACTACCTAATGATCGTGTAAGCCACTACATCTACATGGTATTAATCTACATGGTATCATATCCGTTTGGTCCTCTTTGGATATGTTTCTCTTGAGAACATGGACTAATGCAGAGGGAGAGGACACACATTCTTATACTTAAAAGAGACATAGCACTAGAGATTTACCTACTAAAACTATGGCAGCCGAGGCCAATGACACATGTGTTTAATTTCAGCCCTTGGGAGGCTGATCCAGGATGACCAGAAATCCAAGGTCATCCTTAAACCCCCTCTCAAAAGAAGGACTGGAGTTGTAGCTCAGGTGGTATAGTACTTGGCTAGAATCTGTGGCACCCTGGATTCAATCCTCACCACTATATAAAACCAGACTGTCTGGTGCATGCCTGTAATCCTAGCACTTAGGCTGTGGCAGGAGAAGCTGGAATTGAAGATCTGCCTGAGATACATGAGGCACACCATCTCTAAGACTATGAGATACCAAAATATCCACACAAATAGAAGAACCAGTTGGATGTCACCAAGTGTTGGCAAGCATGTGGAATACATTGAGTTCTTGCCTGGAAATTTAGACTGGAACAATCGTTTTTAAATCGTGCTTGGCAGTATCTACTGATGCAAGTAGATATAAATTATATGAGTCAGAAATGCCACTTAAGAAGCAAATCTATCAGGGCGGTGGTAGTGCATGCCTTTAAACCGCATTCGGAAGGCAGAGGTAGGTGGATGCCTGTGAATTCGAGGCCAGCCTGGTCTACAAGAGCTAGCTCCAGGACAGCAAGGGCTGTGACACAGAGAAACTCTGTCTCAAAAAATAAAATAAAATATAAAGAAGCAAATCTAAACCATAGATGGGTGTTGGAAGTCTCTTTAGCTGGACACTAGGGGAGAATGCCAGCAACAAACTCTTTATATCACTCTTGAACACGGTATGCTACTGTACTTCATAAGAGAGCTACAACACAACAGCCTTGTCCTTTATCACCCCTGTTGTCATCCATGATCTCATGGAACCTGTCTATAGAGTTAATAGCTCTGCTTGTAGAAATTTCCAGGGTGCCAAATGGGAGCAATGTTGGCTTGTGAGGGTTGAAATTAGGAAGGAACTGTATGGCTCGGGGTTGACCAGATGTGTGACTGGGAATTTTGCCATACATCACTGGAAATTGTGGTTTAGAATGAATGGTAGAAGCTCAATATTGTGGTTCAGGTCTGTAATTACATCACTCAGGAGGCAGAGACAGGCACATCTCTGTGAGTTCAAAGCCAGCTTGGTCTACACAGTGAGTTCCAAGACACCCAGGGCTGAATAGTGAAACCTTGTCTCCAAAAAAACAACAATGGTGAAAAAAGCTAGAGCGGCGGCTTGGCGGTTAAAAGCACTTGCTGTTCTTTCAGTTTGCTTCCCAGTACCAAAACTGGGTAGCTGGCAATTGCCTGTCACTCTAAATCCAAGGACACTGACACCCTCTTCTCTCCTCCATGAGCATCTATAAAGGCATACACAAAATTAAAAATAAAATTAAATCTTAGAAAGGAAGACTGAAAAATAGGTGTGTAGGTGCTGTGATTGTTAAAATGCCTGGATAAGAATGGTGAACTCTAAAGACTCAGTTTACACATACAAATCTTCTCAGAAAAGTCGAGAATGTTATCCGTGGATCCAAAGATTTGGGATTACACCCGAGGCCTGGAATCATGGGAATCTCCTGAGCAGCACACCAGTATCTAATTCATAAGACATGGAACAATTTAAATTTGCTAAGAAAGACCTTCCAACCTTCTGGGATAGTTGGGTCTCCCCACCATGAAAGGTGTTCAGTTCTTACTGTGGTAATCCACACCTCTACCTGAGTCCAAGTCCTGGAGGTGGGACTCTGCCTTGCTCTTCACACCAGCCTCCAATAAAAAGGCATTAAAATGTAAAAATGGCATCAGGTTTCAGCGGTACCTATGATGCACATGATGTTCTACACACTGAAGGTATCTTCACCCAGCTCACCCTTCTGTGACCTCTCATTCCCTGAAAGCAAAACTTCTTCACCCTTCAGGTCACCCAAAGAAAACCATACTCACTAGGAAAGAGGAGGCCAAGAGGCAGGCAATTAGCAAAGTTGTCCCATGTTAAGGACCACAGAAACTTCCCATTGTCGGGGGGGGGGGGGTTGCTGCCTTCAAATGTGACTTTCAGGGAATACTATCAGAGAGACCCGAGGAGATCTCCTAGTGGATTTCTAGGTGAGCTAGCCCTGTAAAGGAAGGAAGACACACTTTGCCATCTCTTGCAAAAGAACTAATAGACTGGCCATAGTCACACACTTTGCTGATTCAGGAGCAGCAGAGCTTCACTGTTGTGTTGGAGTGACAGGCCTTGGATAATAGAAAAAGCACAGTCATTTCAACAATGCATTGATTGATCCCAAGAAATCCTTATTTTCCATTCCAAATATTCCCTTACATGGGAAGGTGTGTTTCCCTAGTCTCACTATACATTCATCTCTTCACCACGACAATAACAACTTAGGTTACTCCACATTATCTGTTGTGTTTATAGTTGTCAGATTGAACTCAACTCCATACAATTTCAGTTCTACAAAACAATTATTTTCATTGGTTGTAGCATGTCATGTTATTTTACTTATCTGAAATTTGGATTCTATGGGATATGAAGTATTTAATGTTACATCTAGTCAATCTAGGGACTCTCAAGAAAAGAGACTAAGAGAAATGTTCCAATGGCAGATCGATGGAAAACTGATAGCTGAGATTAACAACATAGACAAAACATTGACGTCCGTCATGGTAACATTCGATGTTGTATGTTAACTGATAGAATAAAGTAATGCACTGCTTCTAAGGATGCCTGGGAAGATTTTTCAGGAAAAGATTAGGATTTGACTCAGTAGACAATTGAATAAAGGATATCTGCCTTCCACAGTGTGCGCAGAAGCATCTAGACAATTGATAGGCCCAGACACAAGAACTGTGCCTTGCTGCAATGAGCTTATGGAATGATGCTGACTGTACATGGAAAATGAAGGGTAGCTGAGTACCTAGGGAGAGGACAAACAGCTTTCTTAAAGAGAGGCTTGTCCTAGACTCAACTAATTCCAAGATAAGAAAACTGGCTCAGGACCCCATTTCACAGCACACCCCAATCCAGAGCCCCCGCACATACAAACTCAGTGTCTCTATTACACTCCCACACTGCCTACAGGGATTTTCCACTGTAAACACAGTGAGGCCTGCTACCAATAGCTCAGGGAAGTCCATGAATTCCAGAGCTTTCTAACATTCTTCAGAGGGCTGGACTTCAAACCCGCCTGTCACCTGGTGTGGAAGGAATATTGAAGGTTTCTGCCACGTTTCCCCCGTTTTTTCTTAATCTCATCTGCTGCTTCCTCTTGTGGAGGTTGTGTGGCAAGAGAGGCTGCTCATCTCAGCCACTGGGAGGACCAGACTCTTCCCACTGCAGCGGCCACCTGGACACTTACCTCACCCTGCAAGAGCAGGGATGGAAGGAACATTGTGAAACACCACCTCAGGGTCAGGGTTCCCAAAGGAAAGACTCTAGGGAAACTGGGAACATGGTCACCTCTGCCCTGGGCAGTGTGGACAGTGGGAGAAGAGGGACTGCTTCCTTAAGCAGTAGAAAAATTCATAGGTTTAACAAGAATTTATTGTATATATTTATTGTGCTGGTACGTAGTGTGATCAAGATCAGAGGACAATTTACAGGAGTTGGTTCTTTTCTTCCACCAAGTAGGTTCCAGGCCTCAAACTCATTGGGCTGGGCTGCAAGCATCTTTGCCTGGTGAGCCATCAGATGGGCCAAGAATTCCACAGTCTTGGAACTTCTGTGTGCATGTCCCAACCCTGCCATAAAAGAATGCATGTATGTTTCCAAGTGGCCAAACTATGCAAGTCACAAAATTTTAGTAGATGTTGTCGATATTCTTCTAGTGTTAGAAAGTAGAATTGCTTTTTATTTTCTCTAATTTCCATATGTATTCCATAGTTAACAATGATGAAAAAACATATGTCTTAGGGTAATTCTGGACTTCATACTCTAGAATTGAAAGCTTAATGACTGAGTTGTCTTTATGCTACACCCACTTAAATGGGAAATGTGACAGAGGAAAACCCCATACATTGCTGGAGGAGAAATTCCATGTACTCCCTATGTAGAAAAACTAGGCAGTGTTGACCAAAAGTCAGATGTGAAGCTTCCACAGCTACCGCAGTCTCAGGTACTAAGGAGAGAGTCGGAGGTATGATGTACACAGGAGAAAACATGCACAAGAATGGTCACACAGCATAGCCACACATGTCCAAGTGGTCCCACATGACCTGACCCCAGAAACCTCAGAGATCCTCTCTGGAGTGGAAAGTTGCAGTCTGTATATTAATCTATGCGTTCTTTGGCAGCTACGTACACGTTAACACTCAGATGTATCGCATAATTCTCTAACGATCCCCAGATGTCGGGATCCTAAGGGCACTGATCTCCCTGAGTACTCTGAGTGAGCGGACCTCCGCACTGCCCTCTGATGCCCCAACCTTGCCTATGGGGAAACTCCATAGTTGCCTTGAAGTCCTGCAACTCACATGTTGATCACCAGATGGCACTTGGCTCTATTTTCTAAAGGCTAGATTTTCACTGAATAAAGGAATTTTTTTATGAAACAAAAATATTCCTCAAAATAGGTAACAAAATAATAAGTTCCAATGCGCCTGGATTCTCTTTGTGTATTGTGAATTATATAAGATTGAGTGAAGGTACACACGCACTCAAACACACACACACAAACACACACACACACACACACATACATTTTCTTCAGCCATATCATCAATTTATTTCTGTGAATTTGTAGTTTATTGTGTGTCAGGCATCATCATTCTAACCCCACATCTACATGTCTCACACAATGCCTTTTTCCCTCTTTTGGTCTGCTCAAGTGGATTACCATGGAAACCATTCAAAGAGACTGCATTAAACTGTCTGGTCCACAAAGGAAAACAAATGCTGCCTTGGGAAACCAAGGAAAATTTGGCCCATCCTTCCCATAGTGCTCGCTATCAGGCCCCACCCTGCACCTGACTATATCTCCCTTACGGAGGGGAGGGAGGATAAACCTTGTGTGGTGTCTGTCTTGGAAGTTATCCTGGGTGCGGAGTAGATTTTTTTATGATTCTGCTTTTCATTTGATAGTGCAGTTAACATGTCTCCATACTTAACCAAGTATGGATGATCTATAAGAAAGCAATTTTTTTAAGGGGGACATTGAGGTTACACCAAGCACGTGACTTCCCTTTCCCACACTGTGGGACTAGAGCCAGAGCCACAGGACTCAGAGAGGAAGAGGAACCACACCTTCAAAGACAAAGACAGGCAGAGGGTCCAGGCTGAGCATGTAACTGTCCTGATTTCAGGAAATGCTCACTGCAGGTTTCTCACATAGCAGTCACCTCCTCTCAGCTCTCCACGTGGGTAGTCTGTGAGCAAAGGGACACGCTTCTCCATTGCTGGAGAGAATGCAACTGTTCTCCAAGCCTATGGAGGGATCTGATGCTAGTAAAACACAAGCGTGCAATCTGGGGACCAGGGAACTTTCTTCTAAGGATCCATCCCAAAGAACACAGAAGGGGACACAAAGACTGTCAGAGCAACAATGTAGAACTCCAAGATCAGAACTATGAAAATCGTCTGTGGGAAGGAGAGAGTGACGGCACGATCTCAGGTGTATCTATGACCCAAATGACGAGGTACTCATGTGCTTAACCAGGTATGGTGGTATGCATCTGTGATGCCAACAGGCTGATGGTAAAGACAAGAGAATAGTCGTTTTGAGGCTATCCTGAGCTACATAGTGAGTTCAAGTTTTATCCGACTTATATACTGAGATATTATCTCAAAACAAACAAACAAAATAATTTTTAAGAAGGCAACATAAAGTCCGTGATTGTAATTATAGCATTATCTCCAGGACATATTGTGATTACACAACACAAGGTGAAGAAATGAGGCCAGTGTTATCTGCCTAATGTTTTCCTCACAGTTACATGTGGCACATGGAGGTTAATAAATTATATAAACCTATTTAAAATAAATAAAGTCAGCTTTTAACAAACAAAATTTAACCATAATTTTAAGTGTCACCCTCAGCACTGCTCAGATTTCCGGTGGCCAACAGCCACAGACAGCTAGTGCTTCCTGGGCTGGGCAGTGCAGATCCTGAGCATTTTCATCAATTCAGAAAGGTGCATTGGGAACAGAAGAGTGCACACCTTTACTGTGAGTGGGAGAATTGATAAAATATGTATGCTTGTGCTTTGAAACACTGGATAGTTGAGCACCCCCCAAGAAAAGAAAATGATCTCCTACAGAGTGCCCTAGAAGAAACCAGGACAGAGGCTGACAACATTTATGCTCTCGAAGATGCTGAAGTACTCATTCCATGCACTGAATCCAATCAACTACTTATCACCAACAACCCCATTGCTCAGATTGAGTACACCACAAACACTGCCCCCTCAAAGATGCCTGGGGAAAATGTCTGATTCCAGATTTGGGGCCAGGAAAGCAACAGATAAGTGCACAGTGACCTATCACATCAGGAAGAATTTGGAAAAGACTAAGAAGTCTGTGTTAAAATGGAAATCTTCACGTGAGTGCAGCAAGTCAGATTTATCAGGGAGATGTGGAATATTTTCTCTTACAGATTGAATTAAAGACAAGACATGACAGTAGAAGCCAAACCTACAATTGTTTAATATGTATGAGTTTAATTGGAGTTACCTGACAAAAGGGATGATGCTCCTCCCAGACACCATGGATTATTAAAAAGCCCAGTGCCAGTGTGGCATACCCCCTCCAGCTGTTGGTCAGGGCTGTTCCAGTGATCCCCCAAAACAATACAGGTCATTGTCATTGCTCTTGATTCCTATTGCTTAAGACACCACACACTTTGACCACAGGGTGTGGGAAATCAAGTTGACACTGACCAGAAACCTTCCTTCGTACTTACCTAGTTTTCCTATTACCAGAAGATACTACCAGGCTACTGAGGAGAGGAAACTCATCAATATTCTTATCCCTCTGTGAACTACAATAATGGCCAGCATGGCAGGATATACCCATGGGTCAACAGTGGCATGAATATCACAGAGATAACCAAGTAACTTTATGTTTGAATCTAAGGCCCATTTCACGGGAGGAAACACTTGCCTAGTACTAAAAATCTGTTCATGATCCCATGGTTGGCGAGTTCATAGGTCCCAGAGGTGAAACTATTACCACTACCACTATCAGTACTACTACCACTATTATTACTACTACAACTACTATTACTACTACCACTACTCTGGTAGGTGGACATCATATGAAACTCTCCTAAACAAACAAATCTTAAAATAAATAAACTTAAAACCATCTTGATAGGAGAGACAACCAGAGCCCCGGCTCAGTGCCATGTGGCACAGGCGGGACAGGTGCCACACTGATGAGCAAGTGTGTAGTGGAGAGATGAGGGGGTAAGAGAAGTGGAGTGGGTCCACGTGCTGTGGAGAGAGGCAGGACTAGAGCCTTGCTGGCAATGAGGAACAGACTGAGGACCATGCCCGCATTCAGGGCCCTGCCATAGCTGGGGTCTGTGTTGATATGAGGATATCCATGGTCTGGGCTGCCACCACCAAAGGCCATGTTGATGTCTAAGGACCATGCTGTTGCCAGGGCCATCCTGATCTGAGTGGCCTTTGCTGCCAACTGAGGCCATGGCGATGCCCAAGCCCTCTTGTGGCCAAGGACCATGTCTGGGTCTGTGATCCTACTGCAGCCATTCACGGTCTGTACTGATGTCTGAAGCCCGTATTACTACAAAAAGCCATGTGGAGGCCTGTGATCCAAGCTGCCACCCGAAGCCCTGTTGATGGTCAAGGGTGGTGCTGAGATGGCCATGCCCCTTGACAGTAGCAGGAGAGTTGGTCCTGACTCACTTTCTGTCACACATTGGCATTGGTATGATGTGGGTGAGGAAGAGCTGGTTCCGCCCCTTACTGGCCACCATACAGGTGGCTGAGGGGAATGCCTTCTACATAACTCCAAATGTCTGAGATGATGACACGGTGCCTTCTCACTCTTTCCCCCAAGGAAGACTTTAGGACCCAACAACAAGGGGAGCTCACACTACCCCTCTTTGGCTGTACCCTCCTCTCTCCCAAGAGCTGGCCCTGCCCCTCACCAGCTGCCACAAGGCACTGGAGAACTGTTGGGACCATAACTGCTGGATCTCCATGACCTGGGGCAACAGCAAGATAGCAGAAAGAAGTCTCAGTGAGGGCTCAGTTTTGATGATGTAGCATAAGCCAGAGACTTTAAAGCAGAGCAAGGACTCTTTGCAATGAACATTTGCAAGCAAAGCTAGATGAGCTGCCGTGTGACATACCGCAGCTCCCAATGGCACTGTGATGGAGAAGAAGAAAAGCAGGAGCAAAGTGGCACATACACCGTGGAGTGAGACAGAATGGGACAGGGAGAGAACTCTGTGGGTAACAGAGGAGCAGGTCGTTGCCCAGAGGGTTTGGCAAGATGTTTTCTGTTTTGTTTTGTAAATTTAATTTTTATTTTTTAATTTCCTTTGTGGAGGGAGGCTACAAGGGTGGAGGACAGACATGGAAGAACTGGGAAATTGTTGGGATTGTGTTCTTTAAAGCACAAATAACATATGGAGTTGCTCCAATTACTGCTTACCTCTACTTACTGACAATTTAGCCATCTAACATGATACTCCAGGACCTCTGCTAGTCTTCACAGTGCAGGAACAAGATGCTCACAAAAGAGGCCACTATGTGAATATCTGGATAAATATATATGAAGGAATTGATGCGTATTTGACATGCCATGTAACACACTGGTATTTACGGGAGTAGCAAGAGAATATGGTATGGAATTAAGCAGTCTGTGACTCCATATCCTAGAGGACAGAATATCAAACACAGTAGCAATATTTTTTAACATGGACAGCCATCAGAAAGAAGTGGCTTTGCCACACCCCACTTCCCAGGGTTTGATTCAGTGTCTGTTGTGGACCCAGATATCTACCATTTTAATAAGGACTCCCTGCAAATGTGAGGCAGTAATGCATGGCCCATTCAGGGAAATGGTCTGATAGGGATGGCTTCCATTTCAGTCCTGGTCATTTAAATGAACCCATGCAGGGTACAGTCATCTGGGGAGTCTATTAATGTTATTGTTCCACAGTATGCTGCTATTGCTACTACCTGCTCAACAGGATGTGTTCTTACAAAGCATCACAGATCCGCTGCTGTTTACACCGATGGTAAGAGAAAATGAAATGACTCACCTGGTGAGTCCCACATGATCTTGTCACTCTTGCTAGGTAACAGACTGACAAGACCACACCACACTTGGTTCTTCTCCAGGAGCTGGTTCTGTATGGAGAGTTCACAGTTTTCTCCCCTGTTCTACTAGAAGGCAGAGTAAGGGGAGAGAATGCTCATGGAGAGGGGAGGAAGGCAGATGAGAATGCTCATGCACTCTACTGTACTGAACATAGGGATGGAGTAGTCTGTCTGCATCCAGTCAAGTCAAAGATGTGCAGTGACATTTTCCTCTTCTTTGTTCATCTCACAGATCCTTCCTATACACACTTATGTATACATCACACACACACACACACCATTGGCACTTACGACTCTCACATACTGAACACAAGGGCTCATGTCAGCTTCTTGTCAACCTTCTGCGTGTTCTCTCTGCCTTCCTGTTGTTCTTATCATAGAAGAGAGCTGACATTGACAGAAAGAGGAGACAATGTGTCACTGCCAGCTAGCATTTGGTGATTACTGTCTTCCAGGGGTGGTCAGATAATCCAGAATTCTAGGCAGATAAATGAAGAGCAGGTCCACTTGAATGTGTGTCTTCACACGGGCACGTTATGGGATAATTTAAGTATCACAATATATAATGATGACAAAGGTATACTCCTTTAAAAAAAATGGGTGTTTCTGAGTAGACACAAACGCATGAGTAAATACATTAATAAGCAAAAGAGAAAAAAGTGAAACTTTACTCAAAGACAAGCAATGCTTATAGACTAGTAACTGCACAGGGAAGTAGGTATCAGAGCAACCCTTAGCAGGAGTCATGGTAATAATCCATATAGCAAAACCATCCATAAAACACCCCCTCTGTACACAGTCTACAGCAGACACTGCTAAAATCTGCGTGACTGGATGGGAAAACAAGAGGGAAACACATGAGTACTAACCTTGTCCTTTTTGTTTTGGGAAAATTATATTAGATATAATGAAAATGATTAAGGATTCTTCATCATACTAACCTTTCTGGAATTACAGATACATACATAAATCTTCACATGTCTCCCCCCCTCTCTCCCTTCCCCCCTCTCCCCCCCCCTGTGATCTCAGCACCTACTTGATGGAGCTGGCTTGGAGGTAAAGGACTATCTCTATGATTCCACAGATTTTATTTGGAGCGACATTAGGCCTATGACTGTCTTAGAAATTTTTCCCCAAACTGGGTGTTGGACATTTGTTTATTTTGTCATAATTCACTAAATTCTCTGAAACGTCAAAATACTGGAACTGAAACACAGGAAAATAAATGTTAGCATCAAGGACATTTTTATCATAGAGAAAGAAACCTAACATTTCAACCTAAAAGATTCATTAACAGCCTCTGTTAAAATCTACTACCTACAGTAGGCTACAGTGAATTATATGAAAACTGTAATTTAAAATACCTGTCACTGGAGATAACATAAAAAATATGAAATAATTAGAAAAAATCTGCCCACTCACTTCTATGTAGTGCCTAGACATTGAACAGGACAAATCATAGCTTTTCTTGTCTTCATGGGATCTGCACGCACATACACATACCCCACACACAGACACACAAGCATATATACAGTAAAAAGTAAAAATAAATCTGAAAGGTAATTTATTTAAAATATAAATGTTACATGACTCTTATCAGAAAGCTTTTTAACGTTCTGGATCATAGATTAGGAGGAAAATTCTTAGAGGTAACAAACCCCCTTTCGTTAAATGAAGAAATAACTGGATTGTTAAGACTTCCATGAAGTGAGAAAATGTCCACTTTTCCAAATATATGATAGAAACATATTTTTCCTGCCTGGGAAAATGAATGTGGGAAATTGTGTATCATGTGACAGCCTTATTGTTTCCAGAATACAGAAAGCCTAAAAAAGAGCCACTAAGAAAATAGACAATTCAGGAAATAAAAGTTAGCCAGAAGGGTGAGTAGATGCTCCACTAAGAGAAACATACAGCCGCAACATCCTTAACACTTAGGGAAGAGAGGCAGGTGACCCTGAGGGGACTCTCGACACATCCATAAAATACTCAGAAATAAAGACTTGTCATACAAAGACCTGGCAAGGCTCTGGAGGATGAAACTCTCGTACCCACTGCTGGTGGTCATGGAAAACAGGACAGAGACTTGGAAAAGTATTTCCCAATTTCTTGATATGTTAATTGTCGTCTTACCGTCACATCCCCAAGCTCTTATGCTGGAGAAAGAAAACATAGTTTCTCTAAAAGACTTATTTCTATAAGTTTGCAGCAGCTTTGTATACTTTGTCTTAAATTGCTGAAGAGGACCCCAGGCCCAAATATTACATAAAAGCAAAAACATTTATTCCGAAATGCATGGTCTACCATTTGTCTAAAATGGAGACCCCAACAGGACCACTCAGGGCACTTTTAAACTCAGCTAGAGTAATTCTATGAACAGTTAGGTCATCTCAAACACAATTAGTAAAGCAAGTTGTAGCTACATTAGTAATTTTTAATTGTGTTTATAGTTTTGCCATTTGGGGGCTTACTTGAAAAAAGCAGGGTATGTCTTAGGGAGATTACAGGAAATGTCCTTTTTGGTCACTTCCTTGAAGTACTGTGGGGACTGCCTCAGGCCTAGTATGGGCTGTCACCTTCATCTCTGCATAGGTGCCATCTTCCTCATTGTCCTTTTAGGAAACCGAAACTCAGGGCCAGTTGTAAACTGGGGAAAATTCAGACCTTTCAATAAAAGAGACCGATATTGAAAACAACCTAAACAATAGCCAACAGATAAAGACATTCAATTCCCAAAACCGACATGGCAGCTCCCAACTGTAACTCGAGTGCCAAGGGATCCAAAACCTTCTTTTGGCCTCCATGGACACCAGGCATCCATGTGCTCTTCAGAATTATATGTAGGAAACATATATACACATAAAATAAATTAAATCTTTAAAACTTATAGTGTGATTATACATTGCTACACCATTCAGTATTAAAAATGAATAATTGAACTGGAGAGATGGCTCAGAGGTTAAGAGCACTGATTGTTCTTCCAGAGGTTCTGAGTTCAATTCCCAACAATCACATGGTGGGTGGCTCACAACCACCTGTAATAAAATCTGGTGCCAACTTCTGGCCTGCAGGGACACCTGCAGGCAGAACATTGTATACATAGTAAATAAATGAATCTTTTTTAAATCTATTTATTATGTATATAGTGTTCTGGGCACCAGATCTCATAGATGGGTGTGAACCATCATGTGGTTACTGGGAATTGAACTCAGGACCTCCGGATCAGCAGTCAGTGCTCTTAACCACTGAGCCATCTCTCCAGCCCCCAATAAATAAATCTTTAAAAAATACTTACAAAAAGAAAAAAGAAAGAATAATTATCGTGTGCAACAAAACAAATAAATTTAAACATATATGCAAGATGAAAAAAGGAAGCCAGATGTATTTATTCTAATACATTCAAGCACATATAAATTTGTCTATAATGACAGATTGCTGTTATTTGCCTGGAGACAGGGCAGGGCAGTGGTTGGGATTGAGAACCTGAGTAACATAGAAATGAAACCTTCTGGATCGGTAAATAATGAAACTTGGACCTATCTGCGTATAAGAAGATGTCTATTGTCATTATGGAGTAAAGTAGAAAAATAGTAGTTATGTTTAAAATTTGGGGACTTGGACTTCAGAGATGCCTCCGTGGTTAAGAGGACTTGCTACTCTCACAGAAGACCTGAGCTGAGTTTTCAACACCCAGTTTGTGGCCCACAATGGACTGTATATCTATTTCCAGGGGATGCAACACCCCTTTTTGGCCTTCACCAGGCACCCACTCACTATATGTACGTGCAGATAGCTACATATGTATGGTAAAAGGGCTAGCAGAAGAAACATACCCTGAGCATGAAACCAGAGCCAGTGAGAGAAATCCACCCTGACCCTGAAACCAGAGCCAATGAAAGAAACGCACCCTGGCCTTGAAAAGAGAGTCAGTGAAAGAAACACACTTTAGCCCTGAAACCAGAACCAAGGCAAGTCACACCCTTTGCTACTAGAACCAGAGTCAGTGAAAGAAATACACGCTGGCACTAAAACTACAGCCAAAAGTTTAAAAAGGGCCAGTGAAAGAAACACACCCTGAAACCAAAGCCGAATCTCCTCCTGCTTGAAACCGAACATGAAACCAACCAATCCCTGAGCAGGAAAGTGATCCAATCCCTGAGCAGAAAACCAACCAATCCCTGAGCATGAAATCTAGCCAGCTTGAGTTTGTCCAAGCTCAAAGGGGCTAGAAATCCCATCAAGTCCCACCTGTGTGAGAAGCACTATATAGGCCCTGTACCTATTCAGTTGGGAGCTGCCTTCCCACCCTGGCAGAGGCAGCCTCTCTCCTGGATTCTTCCCTCCCAACAAATCTCTTGAATGAGGTTTGGGTGAGGTCTTCTTTTTCCAGAACGAAATGGAGCAGCGAGGAAAAATTTTTTCACTGGAGCCAGAGTTGAGAAGAGTGAGTGGAACCGAACTGTAACCGTTTCCCCGGGGAAAGCTGCCCCTAGCAGAGTAGTTGTTACGCTCCTGGGGACCTGAGAAGAACTTAACATCTTCAAATGGGAACCCCTCCCCTGCTGGAGCAGAGCTGTTACACTAGGGAAGCCTTCCCTTTAAACAGGGCTGTAAACTGCTATGCTTATGGTGCCTGTGGTATTTCTTGACTCCCGACTATCAGGATCCCTTTTCATCTGAGCTGTGATGCTTACAGCAATATTCCTTTCTGGCCTTCATCCGGCACCCACTCAGTATATGTACATGTAGGTTAAAAGGCCAGCCAAAGAAACCAGAGTAAAAGAAACACACCCTCACCCTGAGACCAGAGCTGGTTCACTGGCTCTAAAACCAGAGCCAAAGGGTTAAAGAAAAGGCCCTGAAACCAGAACCAAAGAAAAACCCTCTGCCCCAGGCCAACTGGGGACAAAACCAACCAATCACTGAGCACAAAACCAGCCAATCCCAGAGCACAAAATCCAGTTAATCTCTGAGCTTTTCCAAGGTGAGGAATTGAAATCCAACCAATTTCCACCCTGAAAATCTTCTTAAAAAAAAAAAAAAACTTCACCCCAAGTAGCCCTATATAAGCCCTGTGCCTGTTCAGTTTGGAGCCGCCCTTTTCCACCCTGGCAGAGGCAGTCACTCTCCTGGATTCTTCCCTCCCAACAAATCCCTTGAATGAGGTTTGGAGGAGGCCTGTCACTGAAGTGGAGTAGAGAAGCAACAGCTTTAGGCTGAGTCAGAGCAGAGAACAGAGCAGAACTCTAACACTCTCGCTAGGGAAACCCTCTCCTAGCTGAGCAGAGTTCTTCTACTCCCTGGAACTTTGGCAGAACTGGAACAACTTTACTGGGGAAACCCTTCCCTGCCCAAACGAACTGTTACAAAGCCTTTCCCTGGAGCAGAGCTATAGGCAGCTATGCTTATGATAACTTTGCGGTATTCCTTGGCCCCTGACTGCCAGATCCCTTTCCATGTAAGTTGCAGTGCTTACAATAGACACATTTTTTTTTTAAAGTTGCAATCATTGGTTTGTGAGAAGACACCCCTGGCACGCCTGATGACATTCTGCTCAGGTAAGTGTCAGCCACCCACAAGCCAGCCTGGATTGTCAAATTCTGGCCTGTCGGGAAGACATCCACAGGCCTGCCAGGTGCTTCGAGGGGGCCATTATCATGAGCAAAATGTGTGATGAAGAAACAGGAGAGAAAGGGCATCAGAATGGTTCAAGAGCTGTGAAGAGACGTGAAGGCGGTGAGGAACAGGCTCAGATGGGTGGTCTTCTTAGCACTCCATCCGGACTCAGGCTGCTGCCAAGGGCCGTGTCTAGGTCTGTGGCCCTACAGCAGGCAGTGTCTGAGTTGAATTCCATAGTTTCTGTTACAATCAAAGGCCATGTGGATGCCTGAAATCTGGGCCACCATCCGGGGCCATGATAGTGTCTGAGGGCCATCCTGCATCTGGGTCATGCCCATCTGAGTTGCCTGTGCTGCCACCTGGGGCAATGGTGACATCCACAACTGGCTGCTGCCAAGGACCATTTCTGGGTCCATGGTCCTACCACAGCTGGGGACAGTTTTGAAGTCCGAGGCCTGTGTTGCCACCAAATGCCGCACAGGAGCCCAAGGTCTGGACCTTAACTTGTGACCTTATTGGTGTCTGTAGGTCTTGTCTCTCAGAGTCGTGATGATCTGAGTTGTCTGTACTTCCACCTGGAGCCATGGTGTCATCTGGGCTCCAGCTGTTGCCAAGAGCCATGTCTGGGTCCATAGTCATTTTGCAACTGGGGTCTGTGTTGATGTCTGTGGCCCATTTTACCACAGGGTGGTATAAAAACCATGCATTATGAAATCTAAGGCCAGGCTGAGCTGGCCCTGCCCTTCACTGGACACAGCAAGTAGCTGGCCCCTACCTGCATGGGAGAGCTGGTCCTACCTTTCACCATGGGCATGGGAGAAATGGCCCTAATGGCATGGGCATAGGTGAGTTGGCTCCGCCCCTAACCTGAGGGGGGCAGTCCTAGTGGCCTGGGCTCACAAGCTAGGCTACCACCCAGGCCCACATTCAGGGTTTTGGGCTGGCCCATCCTAACATCTGCCCCATTTATGACCTGCTTGAACACTGGAGGGGACTGGAGGGACTGGTCCTGTACAATGATTCCAGCAGGATCTCTATTACGTGGGAAGCTACAGGATATCCGAGAGGAGTTTTGGAGTTCACTGATGATGGTATGCGAGAAACCAGAGGTCATGAATGAGGCCAATGACTCGTTTCAATGAACGTTTTCAATGAACGTTTGCGACAAGAGCTGATTGGACAAAAGGATATAGTGTGTGATCACCGAGGATCCCAATGCCACTAAGATGAATGAAGAGGTGTGTTGGACAGGGAGGAAAAAATGGAAAAGAGAAGAGGTTTTTTGCTTGTTTTGTTTTTGGTTTTTTGTTTGTTTTGCTTTGGTTTTAAATTTTTATTCTCTTGTGGGGTGAAGGGAAGATATGGGGGTGCCTGGAAATGAACAGAATTGCAGGATGTGAAATTCCTAAAGGACCAATAAAGAAATTATGTTAAAAATTGTAATAATCAAAATTTGTTAAAATGCATATATAAGTAAGAGGCAACATCCTAGTCCCAGAGAAAAGTCTCTTAAAATCTAGAAAAGTCTGTGTTAAAATCAGATTCTTAGCAAGCCTGTCAAAGGAGTCTTTTCACAGCCATCTGAGACATTCACGCTTATCACTGGTGATGGTTGAAGCGGGCATTATCACTAAAAGTTCAAGAGATTTGTGGATGAGCCATTCTCATCCCTTTTCACAGAGCCGGGAGTTGGGCGAGTGCAGGCATTGATGCCTATTTTATTTTCCACAAACACCCCATCTTCTCCCAGAAAATGGCTTCTGGCCATTCTGAACCAGGACAGTACACGCTTGTGTATCCAGAAGCCTCCATGTCTTTCTCCCTCAGGAGATGAAGCAGCACCTTCAGGCTTGGGTCTGAGAGTTTTGTCTTCCAATACCCATGGATGTCAGCTCGCACCGTAGGGCACTCACACTCTCAGCTCAGTCCAAATACTTGGGGGCGGGGAACTTCTGCTCTTCTTGCCAGATCACCTAGTGTTCCATTAAAAAAAAAAAAAAAAAAAAAAAAAGTCATCCTGGTAGCCTTAATGACGTCAGGTTTCTATAGCAACCGCCATGCACGGGCGGCTGTATAGAGACGCCCCCGCCCATCCTTCCTTGAGCCCAAGACTTTTTCTGAGAACAAAATGCCTTCGAAGACCTTCGGGCTACCTGAGAAAGCACGCTGAGAGAAAGCAGGATGAGAATCAGGAAATGAGAAGAACTTTGACCAGGTTATTCGAACAAAACAGTTTCCCAGTGACTGGCCCCTTCTCTCAGTAATAGATGGAGCTGGTTTCCATTTAAAAGTCCTCAAGGTCACTCTAATGATGTCAGGTTTCTATGGCAACTGATATTCACAGGATGTTCAACAGACTGGAAAAGCTTCCCCCATAGCCCTCCCTTCCTTGTCTTTGCATTTTTCTGAAAGCAAAAACGGAATCACCTCTTCAACCTACCTGAGAAAGCAAACTCGTTAAAGAAACTAGGCAGGGAAGTAAGCAATTACCAGAAGCCTGTCCAGATGGGTGAAATTAAACATGTTTCTGGGGTTGGGAATTTTATTTTCTTTAAAAGTAACTCCTTGAATAAATTCTAAATAATTAAATAGAACAAATACATTTAAAAAATGAGTGATAAGTATGCCTTATCTTATACATGGAATCTGGGGGGTTATATAAAAATGGGAGTATTGTTAGGAAAGAGGAATAGAATCTGGAGAAGTGGAAGCCATTAGCAGAAGATAATGTGATCAAAGTATAATGCGTGTATGAATATGTCATAATGAAGCTCACTGTTTTAATGCATTATATTTTAAAGGACCCTGTCTAAAACAAAACAAATCTTGACCATGGAAGAGTAGTATAAGTAAAAAAGGGAGACAAAAATGTCTTTTGTGGCTCCAGATATCTGCTAGATCTTTCAGGTAAGCATATGATGTGCATACATCTTATATTTATAAGTATACACAGCATATAGATATTTACACTATACAGTCAGTCAGTCATTTATAACAAAAAAAAACCAAGACCCTGTCTTCTAATCATGTGACTGGATGATCTAGAAACATCAACAAATGTCATGTAATACAATCTCAGAATCATTTCAGAGGAGTTTTTAGAATAATATACCCACAATTTAGTTGGCAGAAATCTAGTCAATTCAGCCATACAGTTGTTTATTCTGAGGAATCTTTATCCTCCATTCCTGATACTTTCCCCAATATAGAAGGATAGCCATTAACCAACATGCATTATACCCCCCTCTCTCTGTATAATCACCCATGATCGACCTGATTTAAGACACTACAAGTTGTACTACGGTCGCATAACCCAAGTGCTCTCCATTCAATCAGAGAGGCAGTAAGCTACCTTGCAGGAGCTATGTCTCTGATTTACCCCTGATTTTGTGTGTGTGTGTGTGTGTGTGTGTGTGTTGACTTTTATTAGGCTTAAAGCTGTTTTCCTGTTTCTTTGCTCCACTGTCTCCCAAAGTATAGCTATAAATTTCTTCAAAAGACTTCAATGACCCAACAAAATCCTCTCGACACTGCGACACTTACATTATCAACTTCAGCGTCCATACTTGAGAGGCATTCAATGAAGTTCCAAAAGAAACATCAACAAAAAATGTTTTAAGTAAACTTATGATTTGGGATTGGGCCACATTCATAGTTATCCTTGAGCAGAAGAGCTAAGGAGGCAAAAGAAGAAAACTACACGGACTTTATCCTGCAGAAGGCTGATATTAAATGATGTTACTTAAGAGCTGCCAGCATGCTGCCTTCCTACTAATAAATTCCAAAATTTTCCAGAAATGTTCACCTGCAGTGCTGTGTTTGAGTAGTCCCACGGCCAGACTGTAGTACACAGGTACCTGCTGTCCTGTAAAAGAGGACATTGTTTCTGTACATAGGTGGACAAGGAAAGTAACTTTGTTGACAAGGTCTATCCTGGTAGCAGGAGACAGTGTTTCAAGAACAACTTTTGAGAAAAACTTTTCTGTGTAATAAAAACTTACGTAGTATACATGTTATTATTTATATTTAGCCACCAAGAAGGAAGTTTCCTGGATAGTGGAGTTTGGTTTCTTTATGCCCTGCAACCAGCGTGTGTCTTCAGCAGTAAGGTTTTGTTGTCTAGTTATAGTGGACAACCAAGAAGAATGACAATAGTCTGTGTTGTTTGGGGGCACTTTGCGGGCCCCCTTGACTCATAGGGAGGAATCTAATATCTGGCACTGAAACTTTCATTTAATAATCCATGTCTTCAGGGGGAAGTATATTCACCTGTTCAAGATATGTTTTTTCAAACTCATTTTAATTTATTTAATTTGTATTTATTTTAGTGTCTTGGTGTTTTGTCTACATGTCCTTCTGTGCACCATGCCTAGTACCCATGGAGGCCAGAAAGGGAAGCTGAATTGCTCCTGGGATTGGAGTTGCAAGCCATTGTGAGTCACCATGTGGGAGATAGAGTTAAACCCATGTCCTGGGAGAGTAGTCAGTGCTCTTAACCATTGAGCCATCTAGGTCCCTGACCTCTATGGGCATCCCAACTTAAATACACAAATATAACAATTTGAAACTAGGATTCATATATGAAAGAAAATGTGGCATTTGTCTTGTCTTTCCTAGTATAAGATTTTAATTCTGTTTGTTTTCCTACAAATTTCATTTTCCTTTAATATGAATTGTATACACGCATACACACACATATTTTTTGTTATCCATTCATCACTTGGTAGACACCTAGGTTGATTTTATTTTGTAGGTATTATGAGTAGAGCAGCAATGAAAATAAGTATGCAGTTATCCCCATGGTAGGATACAGAGTTTGAATATATAGCTATATATGAATTCATCAATTTATACTCCCAATGGTGGATAAAAATTCTTTTATCCCCTACATCCTAGCCAGTATTTGTTTTCATTTCTTTGCATGGTGATAGATAGTCTGACTTGGGTGAAATGGATTATAGTTTTAAATGTAGTTTTCTGAAAGCTAATGATGATGATTAATTTTTGAAATGTTTATTTGCCATTTGTATTTTTCTTTTGAGAATGTTTTGTTTAGTTCTATCATCTAATTTTACTGGGTTGTTGGTTTTATTGAATTCTTTGTATATTAAAAATGCTAATCTTATATAGCCCGTTTTTATTAGGTTGTTTTTTTCTTGATGTTTGGTTTCCTGAGTTCTTTGTATATTCTAGATGCTAATCTTATGTTAGATGTATAAGATGACAAAGAATTTTCCCCTTTCTGTACTTTCCTGGATTATCAGTTTCCTTCGCCTATTAATTTCATGAGAACCCATTTATCAACTTTGTTCTTACTTCTCAAGTGATAGGTGTCCAATGTAGTTTTAAAGCTATTGTGAATGGATTGTTTCCTTGATTTCTTTCATCAAAGACTTGTCCTTGTTTTACAGAAGGCTACTCACATCCGTATGTCAATTTTATATTCTTCCACTTTGCTGAAAGCTTTTTTTATCAGTTCCATAAGTTTTCTTGTGGAATCTTTTGGGTTTCTTGTGTATAAAAATTATATCATCTGCAAACAGAAATATTTCAACTTCTTCTTTTCTAATTTGTATTTTTTAATAGTTTCTCTCATCTTATGACTCTAGCCAAATTTTTCTATACTATATCAAATATGATCAGAGAAAGCAGACATCCTTGTTTTATGGCTTTTACTGAAAATGCTTGGATTTCCCCCATTTAATATAACGTTGGTTTGTCACAAAGAGCCTTTATTGTGCTGAGATATTTTCCTTTTCTTCCAAGTTTCTTGAGGAATTTGTCAAAAATCCTTTTATACATCTATTAGATGTAGATGACCATGTGATTTTTGTCATCTTTCTACAAATAACACTCATACACAAATTATAGTCAATTTTCTAAAGAAGTCCTGTTGAGTTTTCAGGAGTAAGAGAATCCCACTGACCAAAGCATGCCTTGTCATTCTAAGGCATGTGACAAGAAAACAGAAACAAAGGATTGTTTCTCATCCAATTAAAAAAAATGCTTCACTCAAAAGGAGGGAGCATTTAATCAAACTTTAATGTTTTGGACTTATGTGTCTGCTTAACTGATACCTCTCAATAATATAGATGTTGATTCTTGGTGGTCTGCGTGTGGACTTGGCTCAGATGGATGTTTTCCTGCCCCATATGGTGCCTGTCACCTGGAGCTGCAGTCATTTGGAGGATCTATTTATCTGGAAACCTGGAGGCTCTTTTTACATGCTTTGCAACTAGTATTGACATCTGCTGGGCTCTCGGCTGGGGCTGTTGCTGGAAGTCCTCCAGGGTTACCAGAGGGAAAAAGGTAGCAACCAGTCAAATTCATGTTCAGGATAAATGATGAATACTTTTTATTTGAATGTGAAAATTAATTAAATGTGTGAAACTGGCTTGGCCATTGTACTTAGACAACTGAACATTATTCTGAATGTTTCTGCAATGATGTATTTGGATGGGTTAACATTTAAACTTGTGGTGACTCAGACTAAGTACTCTATAATGTCGATGAACATCATCCAGTCATTTAGAAGCCTGATTAAAGCAAAAGTCCAACTGCCCTTGAGTAGGAGGAGAGGCATAGTAGCAGATAGAGATCCAGCTTGATCAACATTAGATTTCCTGTCTTCTCCCGGCCCACAGTTCACCCTCTGCCTCTACCATGCACCCACACCCACGCATTGTCTTTCTCCTGATGCTGCATGTATCTTTATTCTGTTCATTTGAATGCAGCTGTACTTTCTATGCCTTACTAAATCCAGCAGTCCTAAGGGAAGAACTTCGGAATAAATAAAGCAATGACCATTCTTTCAAAGTGGCACGTCTGGGAAAACATGCTGATCAGAATGTCCAAAAAAGACGAAGACTGAAAATATCTAAAATAATAAGGACTTGCACAGACACTATCCGCATCAAATAAGCATACGAGTTTGTTTCCTTGGGCTCATATTATTATGGCTTAACAGCTTGATTGGCCTGTCAAGAATAAATCCTATTTCTAACAAAAGGGGCGAGCTTGCTTGGTTCAGAAAATACACATCGCGGTGGTTCTGGTGTGCATAATTGTTAAAGGCCACTGGCTAAGGAGACAGGTCACAAGGCCACCATAGCATCTTTTTTTTTTTTTTTGGCTCTGGGGAGAAAAAACAGCAACTATTATAGAGCATGTTTTTATGATAATTGTAGCTAGCTCCAGGATCTTTGGTGTCGGCTTTGAATCTCGGGACAGTCCCTCATATGAGGTATTTCTATTCTGTCTTCATGGATGTGTGACTACAACACTCGTGTTCCTAATCTCAAAGACAGATGGCAAGAAGTCTGCTCCAGACCCTTGCCAGAGCCAGGAAAGAAGTCTGTCAGCCCCAGCACCTGGGAAGGAAGGCTGATGGAAGATCAATGTGCGAGAACACATTCTGCTGTGAGGCTTGATCATCTCCCGTGTTTACCAGATAGTAGGCGGGCTTAGGACCCTCCCCCTTGTTCTAGGGATTTTTTTTTTTCTGTCACATATGGGAAAATAAGCTCTCTAAGGTCAGTGTTTCTTTAATCTTATCTGAAATATATAAAAATTTTATGTATACACACACAGAGGGGAGAGAGAGAGAGAGAGAGAGAGAGAGAGAGAGAGAGAGAGAGAGAGAGAGAGAGAGAGAGAGAGAGGTGGGCTTTGGGGGACATTAGAAGAGGAAGAGTTTCCTCATTCAGGTATTACTGAAGACGTTTACAGATCCCTTCAGTAGCAAGGATCTGAGCTCTATAACAAAGATCGAAGAGGATATTAAGTTGTGTACAAAAACCGAGTAGCTAACCAGGAGGTAGATTTTTCTGTTTAAGTGGATGAGCAGAGTGGTGTCCTGAGGCCAAAAGTCATAGAGACAGCTAAGGACCTGTCAACTCAGCCATAAACAATGAAAACACACAAATAAGGGTAAAAGGGCATCCCTCAAGCTTTATCTGGCGTTTAAGGGGAACTATTGTGGCAAATAGCATAATCATTTAACAATTTAAATATTTACCATGCAGTTAAAAACTATCTCTTTAATACTGATTCCAATCATCTATATATTGCTTCCTCACATCTACGCAACAATGTGCTTTCCAAAATTATTTATACTTGTTCGTGTAGTGTTCTGTTGTTGGGCTGTTAGCTAACTTACACAATTGTCCATCTTCTTTCCATATGAAAAGCCTATTTGACATACAAATCTTAATTGTGAAGACAGTGAATTCTTTTTAAGCCCTGAGATAACTATAGAATTTGGCAAGATTCATGCTACATCCTTTTAAGATGGAACTTGGAGAACTGTGAGATCTTAATATAATACTGGGAGAGGAAAACTTGGCACAACTTCTTTGTGGGCACTCTTGGCAATGTCAATGAGGGAGTAAAGAGAGGCAGAAACAACATATGCTCCCTTAAGTCTGTACTCAGAGACTTAGGCACATGAGAAAGCATGGTCAGTGTAGCATAGCTAAAGTGACAAAAGATTTCATTAGAGAAACTCAAGAACCTTTCTTAGGAACAAATCCTGCAATTACCAATATGTAATAGCAATACAGTTAGAGATTAAAACATGAAAACAGTTGTGTGTGCTTCGTTCATGGGTATGTTCATGAGTAGTTAAACACAGATCAAAGTAAGTGAACGATACAGGTAGACTCGGAAGTGGTTCCTCCCAGTGGTGAGGTGATTGATTGGAGGGGTCACTTAGAGAAACCCGTTCTGGAATAACTTGTTCTTTAGCCTTGACTACATAGGATTTTGCCTATTATGGTTTTATGATACCTTTTTAAATGTCCTAAATCAAACATAGCTTTCATAACTAAATCTCTAATTAGTTTCTATTTTGGATTATCAATGATCCATTATTTACTTTGCAAATGCAGAAAATGCTTTCACTATTAGGACCAGATCCATAATCTTCAGCCCCATCAAACTATCAGAGTGTTATGTTTTCTCAAATTATCATCTATACATGTATATACATATGTGCATTGTATATGTGTTGAACACAAGTTTAAATAAGCAAGAAGGTGTGGTTTGTGGCTCCTCTGCATTGGGATGATTCTTGCCATCTGTGCTAATCCATCTGACCCACTTCTGACTCTGTTCTATTGGGAAAACTACAATGTGAAGCCAGCACTATTCATTTTCACCATTTGCTTGCAGTGTTGAAATAAGATTTTACTGTTACTTTAAGTTTTCCTTGCTGTCCTAATGAACCATTTTTGACACCTGAGTGCTCAACAAGATGGATATGAAAGGTCTAATTCAACACTGGTCTGTAAGACAGCATTAGTTTCTACCTATAAGTCCCCATGTGCCATATCTTTATTATCTCTAAATTCAAAATAGTACCTGATGCCATTGTAATTCCCTTTCTACTCACCCTTATTTAGATGTATTGCTTGACTTAAATATTTGAAGACTTCTAATTATCTTTGCAAGTCTGGAAATATATTCAGACAGGTTAAAATCCTTCTTTTGTGTCCCAGTTTATATGTCAACTTTGGGAAATAGTCCACAAACTTATTTATTCATTTACTTACTTACTTATTGTGGTACTGGAGACCGATCCCAGTGCCTTTTACAAACTAGAGAAGTGCTTTACCACTGAACTACATCCACAATGCACAGGTGAATCTTAAAGATATTTTTCAGCAGTTGTTTGCTGTGTTTCACCTGTTAATAAAATATATTACTAGCTTTGTAAATCTTTATTATCATTAGTGCTATTTTCCTAATTATACTATTATATACCCAAAACTTACATTATGCACTCTTATATCGATTATAGATTTTCCCCTTTTAAAAAAATTTATTGTTATTATTGAGCTATATATTTTCTCAGCTCTCTTCCCTTCCTTTCCTTTTCCCTTCTACTCTCTCCCATGGTCCCCATGCTCCCAATTTACTCAGAAGATCGTGTCTTTTTCTACTTCCCATGTATATTATCCATGTATGTCTCTCTTAGGGTCCTCATTATTGTCTAGGTTCTCTGGGATTGTGAATTGTAGGCTGTTTTTTTTTTTTTTTTGCTTTATGTCTAAAAGCCACTTATGAGTGAGTACATATTTCTCTTTCTGGGTCTGGATTACCTCACTCAATATAATGTTTTCTAGATCCATCCATTTGCCCTCAAATTTCAAGATAACATCATTTTTTCTGCTGTGTAGTACTCCATTGTGTAAATGTATCACATTTTCCTTATCCATTCTTCGGTTGTTTCCAGGTTCTGACTATGACAAATAATGCTGCTATGAACATAGTTGAGCATATGTACTTGTGGTACGATTGAGCATCCTTTGGGTATATATCCAAAAGTGGCATTACTGGGTCTTGAGGTAGATTGATTCCTAATTTTCTGAGAAATCACCATACTGATACTCAAAGCGGCTATACCAATTTGCACTCCCACCAGCAATGGAGGAGTGTTCCCTTTACCCCACATCCTCTCAAGCATAAGTTGTCATCAGTGTTTTTGATCTTGACCATTCTTACAGATGTAAAATGGAATCTCAGACTTGTTTTGATTTGTATTTCTCTGATGTCTAAGGATGTTGAACATTTCCTTAAGTGTCCTCCAGCCATTTTAGATTCCTCTGTTGAGAGTTCTCTGTTGAGGTCTGTACTCCATTTTTTATTGGATTATTTGTTCTGAGGACCAATTTCTTGAGTTCTTTGTATATATTGGAGATCAGCCCTCTGTTTGGTATGGGGTTGGTAAAGATCTTTTCCCCTTCTGTAGGCTGCCATTTGGTCTTGTTGACCATGTCCTTTGCATTACAGAGGCTTCTCAGATTCAGGAGGTCCCATTTATTAATTGTTGCTCTCAGTGTTTGTGCTACTGGGGTTATATTTAGGAAATTGTCTTCTGTGCCAATGCGTTCAAGTGTACTTCCCACTTTCTCTTCTATGAGTTTCAGTGTGGTTGGCTTTATATTGAGGTCTTTGATCCATTTGGACTTAAGTTTTATGCATGGCGATAGATATGGATCTATTTTTATTCTTCTACATGTTGATATCCAGTTATACCATTCTTATATTGATTATAGATTTTTCAACATATCTGTTGTGATTTGAATCTGAATTTCCCAACCATGTCCCTGAAATTATGGCTGCCAGTTGATTGGTTTGGGGGGGAATGATAGGTTTCTGAGGGCTCTGACCTAATCAATGAATTAATCTCTTCGTCAGCAGTGAGGAGACAGACACAGAGCTCCACACTGCCACCCTAGAAAACCTAAGACTTCCCCTAAGCTTTTAGGAACCTCAGCTCAGGCTGGATTTGTTTTCTTGGCTTTGCTACTAAAAAGAACATCAGGACTAGCCAATTTAGAAAACAGTGCTGGAGATTTGTATTAAAGCTGTTTGAATTTCAAAAAGCAAACAGTTGACAGCAAGCCAGGCTCTCGGAAGAAAGTATATTTTGTATCTTAAGGCATGAGTCTGAGCTTCTCCAAGAGCAGCAGAGCAGCAGGCTCACCAAGTGTTTACCTAAGCATTGGTATGGGCTTCTCAAGGGAGTGTTAGCTAGGAATTGTCAACATTAGTCATATATACTATTAAGGTAGCTCTCAGATTACATCTCAGAAGATAGCTAAGAAATCACATTCCTTCTCCTCCTTAGATAAGTGAAATTATAGGCTGGCTATGCAGGTGGCTTAGGTGGAATTAGAATCTGATAAGAGAAAACCAGAAGCATTGCCCAAGGTATTTAGTATATGACCTATCCTTGTAAGTGGACTGGGTAGTGAGTTTGTTAGAAAATTCAAATTTTTCCATCCGGGAAGGGGGAAAGGCCTTTTGTTCAAGGCAAGCAGGGTAGGAAGAGTCCAGTGGCAGCTGGCTAGGAGTTGTTAATAACAGTATGCTGGAATTCTTGCTTCTTTGCTGGGAGAGGCTTTGGCTGGATTCTAGGGTGAGGGGGAGTCCCTTCTCCTCAAGTCTCCAATATTTCCCCTGTCTTTCTACCCTGCCTCAGCTTGTTGAATTTACAATGATGGCCATAGTGAGACTTAGGGCCTGGTTGAAAGAAGTAGATCAACTGGTACATATCCTGCAAAATAGAACTTGTGGCTGGCCCCTTCCTGTCTCTGCCTGCATCCTGAACAGAAAGTGAGCAGCCTTTGCCCCATATTCTCGACTCTTGGTGCTTCTGCTTCACCTCAGGCCCAGTGCAATAGAACCAACTGATGACTGAAACCTTGGGGAACATGAGGCAAAATAAATCTCGCTCCATTGAAGTTGATTTTTTTTCTTCGTGCATTTGTGATGGTGACAGAGAAGTAGCTTTGTCATTACTGTGCTCTGATCTTTAATTCTGTGCTGGTTCATACTGTCAGCTCAACAGACTCTAGAATCTCCAGAGACAAGCCTAGGCGAATGTCTGTCAGGGATTATCTTGGTTAGGTTAGCCCCTGGGCACATATAGCAGGGCTTATCTAAATTAAGCTAATTGAGGTGAAAAGACTCCTACTAAATGCGGGGAGGGGGGGATCCATTCCCGGGGTGGGGGGAGGGGGGTGGGGGGCGGGAGCCCAGGAATGCATGAGAAGTGAGGAAGCTAACAGAACAGCATCCATCACACTCTGCAGACTCCATGTGGTCAGCTGCCACCTCACAGCTTCGTCCACCATGCTTTCCCTACCATGGAGGACTGGCCCCTTCATCTGTGAACCAAAATAAATCCTTGCCTCTTAAGTTGCTGTCAGGGCATTTATTGACAGCAACGGGGAAGGGAATGCCGCATTCTTTCACGGAGCAATGATAGAAGTTAAGCAGTATGACACTCCTAGTGGCTTGATTGTCAGTTTTTCATTATTAAACATCCTTGTTTATCAACAGAACCCTCCTTGCCTTAACTCATCTCTTTCTTAAATGTCCTAGTTTATCTAGAGAACATTCATTGCCTTCTGTGACTTTTATAAAACAGTATCAGATTGCTTACAGAGTATATACACTTTTCACCATTTTCTGAGGCTCATTTTGTTCGCTGTTATATACCTACTGTGAACATTTTGTCACCATCTTGTACTTTTTCTTCTCATTGCTTCTCTTAGACCAGGAAGGGGAGAGGCTGTAGATTTTAATCTAATTGCTTCTGATAAATTACAAACTTGGAGTCTTAGGAACTGAGCTATATTTTCTCTCTAAAGATTGTTAGTCCAATCTCCTCTCAGTCTCTATGTTCTCTTTGGCTGGTTTTATCTACTTCTGCAGTTATTACTGCAGTCCTAAGGATGACAATTTAATTGAATACTTCTAGACAGACCTGTCTTATCCTACAGGCTTTTACCTGCTTGTCTAGAGTTTGTTAAGGTTTGTAAAAGTGAAAGGTCTGAAATAAACAGTTTCAGACATCCAAGTTGAACCTCCAGGAGGTGGGCAAGCCAGCTGCAATAGTGTTCTCAAATCCTCTGTGGAGTGTTCAAGCTGGCTGACGCTGACAGAAAAGAAGTTTGTCGGGTTCAAGAAAGGCAGGGCAGGAAGAAAGAATCCAATAACATCTACTTAGGAGTCCATTTGCTCTATCCACCCCCCAATGCCAGCATATTTACACCGATAATGGACCTAATTTAACAGTAATGGTGATTTTTTAACAGTGTTTGATACTTATCTAGTGCCCTAGAGAGAGGTAGGTCCTCTTTGTCTGCCTTGGTCACAATTATAATAAAAGTGCAGCTATAACACTGAAAATCCCAAAGCTAGCTCTTTCTAAACAGCATCAGCATAGCATTATAGAATACCTGTGATTATCAGGAAAGGAGACAGAATAGCCAGGGCATTTTTGACAATTTTGTTAATGGAATGCAGACCTTTTTCTGTTACTGGGCCAATTTTTCATCTTAAGCAAATAGTTCCATCTTGTTCAAGTAAACAGGAGCGAGTATAATTTATGTTCAAAAAGTTCCAACTGAAATGTGCTGCCTTAAAATTTGCTCCTGAGTTGGGCTAAATGAAAACTAATTTGGGGTGGTGGTGGTCTCATGGAGCCTAGGATAGCCTCAAACTCAAAATCTTTCTACTCCCACCCCCAAATTCTAGGATTACAGGCCAGTGCCACCACACCCAGCTTCAAAGGCAAGAAAGAGGCAGGGTTTTTCTTCTATGAGGCTCTGCATCAGACTCCACTGTAGCTGCGTCCAGGACAAAGAAGAAATTACAAGTGATATTGCTGGATGACTGGATTGCGGTTGCTTATGCTCTTATTTAGTTTCTGGCACAATCTAAATATGCATAATGACCTTTCATTGTATATTTCTAAAAGATAGTAAGTTTGAATGTTCTTCATAAAAACTTTCTGTTGTGTAAAAAAAAATAAATCAACCATAAGCAAAACTATGGATTGTTGTATATAATTTTAGGTTAATAACTAAAAATACTTAATAACTTAATAAATACAAGCTATTTTGCTATTTAATATACATTCTATTATGCACTGTGCCGAACACTGGCCTTTAGGATGATAAAGACAAAATTATTGTTATAAATGGACAGGGATGAACCTACACAGATATTGTAATGTATAACTTTAGTATCATAAATATATTCATAGTAATGCAGTAACTTAACAATTTTAAAAATTAAATACAGGGCAAGCGTAACTATACTCATACACTGTATATTTAGTATAGTTCAATTTCATAAGTTTAGAAGTGTATATTCATTATATAATCAAGTAAGGAAATTCGTGTTTGTAAAATGGGCCGATTTCTACCAATTTCTTTGTACCTATGTTTTCAAATCTTAAGACATATGAAAAATCAACTGGGTACTGTTAAAAACAGTAATCTGATTCAGAGGTCACTGACTGTGGACAACAAGCTGAGAAGGGCACCCAAGTATCAAGAACTCAGTTTTAATATTTCCCTTATGTGTACAGGTAGGTAGATTATATTCCCATAAACACTAACATATTATAATGTCTATAATTTTTGCATATGGGATTAAAGACTTCCTTTGGGGGTGCTTCTTTAAAAGTTTCCAGATCAGCGATTACTAGGCTTCTGCTATGGAGAATCAATTAGGAACAGTACCAAACAGGGCATCTAACGCCACTGTACTTAGCCTATGAGAATAAGCAACAACTTCCAATCACTTTGTATTACTGTCTAAAGGGTATCCTAAAAATTTACCTAAAAATCATTAAGGAAAATACTGTACATGTTTTTAAGAGCTTGCAATGGAGTTTGTGTCAGGTGTGGATGGGACAAACAGGATGCAGCCAGAGAATGCCTGTTCCCCAGTGAAACTGAGGTTTCCGGTAAGTCTAGGAAACCGGGTAGGCAGGACTGCTGATAGGCCGCTTTAGAGAAATCCACCCCAGGGTAGAAAACCTTAATGCTGCCAGCCTATTTGTGTTCTGGATGTTTAGTTATGCAGTTCTGGGCACAACCCTGAAAGGTATCTGTTACCTATTGTGCCAGCCTCCAGTGAACCCTTGCCAGAGTCTTTTGATTGGGGGCACAAAATAAATCCAGAAAGGGCTATATTTTTAAGAGCCAAGAACCATGGGGATTATACCCACCTGGATAAATGTGTCAAGTTCTAAAGGCATTTTCCACACTGTCACAATGAGGTTTAGCTATGTCATTCCTAGGTACAGAAAACAGGAGTCTGAAGGGGATGTATGCACAAGCTACCTACCTTAATCAGAGAAGTGGGATAGTGACAAATGACATGGGGGAACCCACCTCTTTTTTCCTGTATGGAATTGGGAGAATGGGCGAGGGCTGAGGCTACCCCTCAGTTCACCCAACTACTTAGTGAGGGTTGGAGGCCTGGGCTTATTGAATGCTGACAGGTAGGGAAAAACCTAAACCAACAGAGTCCCACACCTGACCTGGTCCATTCCACAGCTTTTGTAAGACTCCATGGACCCTTCCTTCACAGAAGAAACTAAGGACAATTTTAAGAAATTGTATTTGTAAGGGGATATACGCTTTAAGTTTGTTGAGCAAATAATTATAAACAGCTGCAGTAAGTTAATAAAAACACTGAAAAAGTTTATGAAACTCCACATAAAAGGAAAATTATATACATGTGACCGCCCCCCAATACTTTTGAATTTCAGACTTTTTGTGGTTCATTTTTTTAATGTAAGTATTTCTATATGCTTTAAGGAGACAATAATAAATAGTCAGGTTGCTTTTCAGATGCTTTATTTACTTTACATTTTTTCCATGCAAATGGGCAACACTGTACTGTTGACAGAAACTTACACTGCGTGGGGAAGGCAATCTCCAGTTAGAGGCTGGCAGCACAAGACCACCTGGTACATAGAAATAGTACAAGGCTCACCACAAACAGATCAGTAAAGGCATGTCAGGAGAATGCAAGGAAAAGGAATCCATCGGGAATCACAGTATGATCTCACGGAACAGGGCCGAAGTCAAGGCATAAGGCAGAATTCATCATGATGATCATGATGATTTGAGAGCTCCCCCATCAGAATACGCAGACAATTTCTCAACTGTAGCTCCCTAAGTTTTCTCCTGATTTCTCTCATCTCCTCCATGAACATTTCCATATCATCTCCATCCCCACCCAACCCATCATTAATCTGCCTATTGGGTATGGCCCACCGGAAGTTAGGGGCAAGTCGGCGAGCCTGTCCTCTTCGGTTGTGGTTGTTGGCAGCAGGCTGGTGGCCGTCACCTCCTCCCAAAGGGCGGTCTTCCTGTCCATTCTGCAGGTGCTGCTCCATTTCTTCGTTTTCCTGGTGGATATTTGCCATGGTGAGATTTTGTTTTCTGGTTGTTATTCTTTGAACACAAGTAAGACAGAGCAAGGAAAGAAACTGAATGCTTGGTGCACTGACCAGCAATATTCCGAGACTAACAACAAAAGTTTTCATTATTATTTTATTATTTTTGCCACCTTAGAGTCTCCAGGCAACCTCAAGGGAGCCTCCATTCTGAGCCCCTCCCCCAGCTCTCTTTTCCCTCCCTCCTCCAAAGCCCACCATTTTTTATTTCCCAGGATCCTTTCCCTAAGCTCTGCAGGCACCAAAATGGAGGACTGAGATGGAGAATAGGGTGGGGTGGGGGCCCTCATTAGGGTCCCAGACAGGGCTTCCCGCACGCTCCTCCTGCCGCCCCCCTAGACACACACACAGGCAGCCCCTGAACCGACCTGGGCCTATCCCTTGCCGCGTAGACCTCCTCTCAATTGTCGCTGCCAGACGCGCCGCTGCGACTCTCGGCTAGCAGACCTGCAGACAGGGTGGGATGGGAGCGACTCGGCGCGGAGACCCCGCCCCCGCCCATCCCCCTACCTGGTGGCCCACGATCTCCACCGACCCGAAGCCTTCTTAGCTCTCCAGGGCTAGATCTAGCATTCTCCTAGGCCAGCCGGCCTAGCTGGCCCTTCCCCGAGACCCCCGCCATCCCCGCCTGCAACCAGGGGCGCCCCTTCCCGGGCCCAGCCACGGTTCTCTTTGCGGTGCAGAAAGCCGCGGTGCCGCTGCACGGTCCTCCGGTACGCTCCGTTGCATCCGGAAGCTGTCGCCCTCAGGGCCGCTGCATGCGGGCCCCTTACCTGCTCCGCTCGCCCAGGGCCCGATGCCAGCCCGCCGTGCGCAGGGAAGCACGGAGCTGGTGTCCAGACGCGAGTGACGACTGCACCCAAGGCTGCGTCTTTCTGCAGCCCCGGGTCACGTGAGGGCCCCGCGTCACAGCCAAGCTCGCTCCCCAGCTCTGGCCAGTTCGACAGGAGGCCCCGCCCCCACCTCCCCGCAGCGAGCAAGCACCTCAGGCCCCACCCGTCACTCATCCAGATCCTCGCCAATCTGAGGACCCACAAGTGGCATCACCGTCGGGAGGTTGGACTTCTCCCTTCCCTGTTTCCAGGGAGAGTCTGCACCTTCCTCCATCTCTCTCTCCCACCATAGCCAGGTCTTGGCTTTAGCCTTCTTTGAGATTCCTTTCCACCATAGTCAACCGTTTTCCCCAGGACCTCTTCCCACAGACAACCTGAAGTGGGGAGTGGGCTATATTGTACATACTTCTCTTTATTTCCGTAAATAAAATCAGCATGCTTCAGAAAATTCAAAATTCCAAGGGTCACTTCTTTTTTGGAATGCTGGGGATAAATCCTCTAGCCTCATAATTGCTGGACAAGCTAGCTCTCTTCTGAGCTGTATTCCCAGACCGCTCCACCCCCTGCCACCACACACACTTTGTAAACTTTTTAAAAAAAAAAAAAACGAGGACAACAGTGCCTGTGTATGTTGTTGGAGAGACACTTGAATTTTCAAACCTCCTGCGTCAGCCTCCCTTGTAGCTAAGGTTACAGGCCTGCACTACCAAGGCTGGTGACTTTCCAGCTTTGAAAGAAATGCTTCATTCTGCAGAATGAAAAAAAAAAAAGCTTGTTTATGTCAACCTGTGTGTATCACACAGAAAATATATTCTCTGGGTTTTGAATGGCTCTTTTGAAACAGACTGCATTAGTCTGTTTTGATATTTTATTTTAAGAGTGAGGGACTCTTGCTGAATGCAGCTAATGTTTTAAAACTGACCTGGGATAGTTCCTTCAGTGAGAAGTTATTGTTTTATAGGATTGTGTGTGTGTGTGTGTGTGTGTGTGAAAGGGTCTCACTATGTAGTCCTGGCTGGCCTGGAATCACTATATCAATCAGGATGGCCCCAAACTTGGGGTGTTCTTTCCTGCCTCTGCCTCCTCCCTCTACCTTCCAAGTGCTGGTGTTATAGGAGATGTCTTTGAGTCCATAGTCCTCATGAAAAAGAGCCATTTTAATTTCTTGCTTTCCTCTCCAAACCTTTCAAACTACTCTATAAATATTTAATGGACTGAAGAATAGAAAATATCTAGAAGTTATTCCCCAAACCTCCTACTCTGATTTGAATGTTTCAAAAATATCATAAATAAGCAAAGGATGGATGGTGAAGCAATTAAACTCACACTGAAACTCATCCTGAGTCCAACTGTTTCTTCCACATTGAAATCACTGTTTTTAGTTTTTTGGTTATTTGCTTTTTTTTGAGACAAAGTCTCACACTGCAGCCAAAACAGGCCCAGGGATGAAAAAAAAAAAGATCACAGCTAGACAATAGATTTTTAGAAACATAGCATTGTTACTTACAACTTAATAACTGTTTCTTATGAGAGCAAGAAGTTGCCTCTAGTTTGGGCCTCAAATGTCTGTACTTTCTCCTTCCGTGATAAATCATGTGGGATACTGGAGAAGTAACGTGTGAATGCTTGGTGTGTTAAGGATTCGGAGCTATATATCACTTATAAACTTGTGACTTTGGAGATGTTAGCACATAGCTCCGATATCTCAAATTGCAAAACCATAGCAACTAATTGCTTTTTGAATCAATGCTAGCGATTTCTGAACTCTCTCTCTCTCACTTCCTTTTTAAAAACAGAATAGTTTTGGTAGGTAGTGGTGGCACACACCTTTAATGCCGGCACTTGGGAGGGCAGAGGCAGGCAGATCTCCATGAGTTTGAGGCCACCCTGGTCTACAAAGTGAGTTCCAGGACAAGCTCCAAAGTTACAGAGAAACCCTGTCTCCAAAAAAAAATTTAGACAAACTGATAAATTTGAACAATGAATGATTCCCAAAGCCATAGCCAGAGCAGGTTCAAAGATGCTGTTCCTCAACATGGCATGCCTCATGTTTTGGACAGAAAATGGAATTGTACAGAAAACAGAGCTGAGGTAAAGAGACAGCTTGATTGATTACAGCTTAGTGCTTGTTTTGTTCTGTTGTGTTTTTTAAGCATAGTGCCCTGATGATTTTTTTTTATCAAGTTGATACAAACAAACCAGAGTCACCTGGAAAAAGAGACCCTCGATTTAAGAATTGCTTCCATCAAACTGGACTGTAGGCAAACCTGTGGTCCTTTTCTTGTTTAATGATTGGTGTCCACGGAACTAACAGCCAGTTGTGAGCAGTGTTACCGCTGGGCAGGCAGTCCTACGTTATATAAGAAAGCAGATGAGAAAATCAAGGAAATCAAGTCAGTAAATAGCACTTCTCCATGGTCTCACCTTCCGTTCTTGCCTTAGCTCAGCTCAGTGGTAGGTGATAACCTGTGAGTCAAATAAACCAATTACTCCCACGACATGCTTTGAGTCATGATGTTTTGCCACAGCAACAAAGCACAAATGGGAACACAGGGTTAGAACACTTCCTCCACAGCTACCCACTGCAGGCAGAATGCTGTGCACAGTTGAGATGCAGCTGTTTGTTAGGAAGTATACGCCAACGTTAGGCTTTCATTTAACTTTTTCCTTTAAGTTACTTTGCAGTTTCTTGTGTAATTGGTCTAGTATAGAGCCATCTTTAGGCCAAATTTTGCATGATTTAACATCATATAGACTGCCGTGTTGATGATACTGACTGAAAGGATGCGGAAAGAAGCATGAGCTAGGATATCAGACGAATCTGGGATCAGATTCCGTCTGCTAAAGTAATGATGTATACCTCCAAGTCAATTTCTTGTGTATGTTTTGTGTGCCCATAGTGAAATAGGATTGTTAACAGAATATGATTACCCAGAATAAGAATTCACAGAGCCTGCCAAATTGCCGATAAAATTGACTCCTTATTTTTTTTTTACTACCATTGAGTTGTTTTTACAATTTTTTTTTTTGGAGCCTGTCCTGGAACTAGCTCTTGTAGACCAGGCTGGTCTCGAACTCACAGAGATCCGCCTGCCTCTGCTTCCCGAGTGCTGGGATTAAAGGTGTGCGCCACCACCACCCGGCTGTTTTTACAATATTTTAAGAGTATCAGTTTGTGATGCTTTCCTTAGCAATATTAACTTGTGAAATCCATATGTCTACTTGGCATACTTAGTGATTCACCAGTCTTGTTGTGCAAAGTAAGTGAATAATTGCTGAAAGAATGGTAATTGTTGTTGATGATATTGTTCTGAAAGCTATAGTGTAAAGTAGAAAAAAATTAATGAATTACATTGAAAGAATTCCCTGCAAGTAGATAAATCATCCATTGAATATGATGTTTATCAAGTGGATTTTTATTTTTTTCGGTGGGTGCATAGTTGAACATTGCCCTTTTCATCCATCCTGGATAAGCCTTTGTTTGCAGCCACCTAATTACTTTCAAATCAAATTTTATATAGGAGACTGGTTACAATAAAGTAATGAATATTTTTTTATTTCTTTCTTTTTTATTTTTACTTCTTTCTTTTCTTTTCTTTTTTTTTTTTTTTTTTGTTTTGTTTTTCAAGACAAGGTTTCTCTGTGTGACAGAAAGAAAACTGAAGGGTCAGTATTGTTTTTCTAACAAGGTTTCCAATTCTAAAAAGATAAGAAAAAGAAATCCCTCCCTGCTGGCAGGGTCCAAAGTTGAAGTTGAGGAAACAAAAGTTTGAGATACAGAGTTACAAAGCAGGGCAAAAAGGCATACATGGTGTAGTAATGTCGACTGAAAGTCACAAGTAAGAGACTGCCCAGGCTCCAGAGATGCCAGCAAACCTAACGCAGTAACAGAGCTAAGAGAGCCACTCTGGTGCCAGCTCTTGTCATGGTAATATATAGGATCTAACTTGAATCTCAATAGTGATGAATTGTGTGGCAGTTTCACTTACATGGGAGATTAATTACATGGGCATCATCCTAGATATTTAGATGAAGAGGTGTATTTTATTTTGCATTTCTGAAGATTGAACCTAGTGCCTTAAACAAGCTGGATGAGTACGCTGTCACTGAAGTGCGTTCCCAGAACTAAGACTTGTCTTTTTATTCCTCTTCTGCAAGCTCTCACACCACTAAACCAAACACACAAACACACGGAAGGAGACCTGTTAGGCAACAGAAAACCTTGGTCCCACACATCCTAGACCCAGAAGTCACATTCCAAAGGTCCTGAAGTGGCTAAGAGGACTCTGAATAGAAAGTGTGGTTAATTGCTCGAAACAAAAAGAGCCCAATAGGCAACTGTCTGCCTGAGCCTATTTTAAGAACTATAGTCAGGTAAAAGTTGAAGAGCAAGACTTGTATACAGTTAAGGCCACCGCCCATGGGAAAACAGTGGGGAAAGCATATTATTGATTTGCTGGTTTTGTTTGTTTGTTTTTATGACTTCACCTGTACTTGTTAAGATCCTTCAATCACATTCTGGAGCTATCAGGCTGATTAATATTCTTTCAGAGGAAGCCTCTTTTTGCTGAAATCTCATGATATTTTTTCCCACTACTGGAGATTGAATCCATGCGTGCCTGGTAGGCAAGGGCGCTAACCTTTGAGATATATCCTGTCTTTGTCTGTTTGCTTGTTTGTTTTTGAGACAATGATCCACTACGAAATTCACACATATTTGACTGACGTGCACCTTTGGACTTTGCTAATGGCTCTGTTCTCTTCTCATTTTGTTCTCCTGGTTGAATGTTAGGCTTGGGGTAAGGCTCTAAGCACTGGTGGGCTCTGTGGGTATGAGTATTCCTGTTCTTGTTTAGATATTTCTCCGTGCCTTCCTGATGCTCATTGCTGCACTCTGTTTGTGCTTTTCTCTTTTCATCAACATTAAAACATTACAAACTGAAACTGGGTGTCAAGAATATAGGAAAGCATGCTTCCCTTAGGCTTCCCATAATGTATGCCCATTCTAAAGTTGATGACAAGACTTACAGAATAAAGAATGGACCTAATAAAAGTTTGCAAGTATTTCTGAAAGAGTTTGGATCATTTGAAAGATGTTTAATTGAATAATATTGTCTGAAATAATGGGGAAAGGGGCTATTGAACTTGAATATCTGAAAGTAAAAACAACGAATATCCAACTTATCATCTCTTGGAGAACAGCAGTAGGATATTATTTATTTCAAGGACTACAGAAGATGCATACATTGTGACAAGGTCATCTTATAGTCTACTTACAGCAGTTTAGGAACTTGCTAGAAGAGGTCATCTCCATGTAGTGTCTTAAAGTGCTAAATTCTGTGTGTGTGTGTGTGTGTGTGTGTGTGTGTGTGTGTGTGTATTCCTTTGACTCATCAAGCCTGTGGTAGTAATGTTCCTCCTTCCCCTTGGACCTTGGGATGAATTCAGTGGCATACCAGAGAACTCATGCAGAGACTAGGGATGTGGCTCAGTGACAGAACACTTGTCAACATTCATGAAATTCTGTGTTCGCTTAAAAAATAGAAAATTCATACACAAATGTCTACGAAGTCACTTTCTTTATACTATCCAAGCTTAGCAGTCTCCATCTCAGTTCTGTTGCTAATATCTAAGGTAACAAAGAACACCAGTTCTATCTTAAAGGATATAGAAAATTTTGAGACAAGTATTTCAGCCACTGGCACTATGAGATGAATTATATGTCATCCAATGATATGTAAAAGTCCTCATCCATGCTGCCCGTGTATGTGACTGTATTTGGAAAAACCATTTTTTAGGTATGATTTGAGATGGTGCCATCCACAAAGATCTTAATCCAGTGTGACTAATGTCTTTGTTCAGCAGATGAAAACACAGAGTAAGGACAGACAGAGAAAAGATTGGAGAAAGGCAGTTTTAAGCCAAAATATGGCAGCAATTGACAGTCACAACCAGAAATTAGGAAAATGCAAAGAAAGATCCACCTGGATTTAGATTCTCTGAGGAAGTATAATTCTCTTTGATTATGGATTTTGATTATCCAGAACTCTGAGAGAAAACACATTTCTATTGTTTTAAGCCTCCTGGGGTACTTTGATCTAGAAACTCTGTGAAACTAATAATATATGAATGAAAAAGAAAGGTACCGTCAATTACATTTAAAGAAAAGATGCACATACCAAGTACAATGAGCAGTGATTGAGGGGAGGGGTGCAGTGTCTATAATACTAGCACTTGGAAGGCAGGGGCAGGAGAACTGCTCTACCTTTGAGGCCCCCCGGGTCTACACAACAAATCGTGATCCACCCAGGTCTTCATAACAGGATACTATCTCATCGTAAAAGAAAATAGACACAGAGAGAGACTAGGTTTTTTTTGGGGGGGAGGGGATTTTTTTCATATGAGTATACAATATTTTTTTATTATCTTAAACAACTAAGAGCTGAGGAGCTATCATATGCCAGCCATGCTCTTAAGCAACAGAGAGCAGAAAGCATAGATAGGCCCACACACTCAAAGAACTTCTGTTATGATGGGTGCAAATAGAAAACAAACAGGTAAGCAGATGAATAGGATCATTTTAGATAGTTATAAGGTCTAAGGAAAGAGAACAGAAAGTTGAAATATAGGGTAACTAGGGGAAAGAAGCTAAGAGTACACTGGACTTTCTCAGAAATACTAGTTACTGCACTAAAAAAACAAACAAACAAAAGACTCCTGGGGTACTGATTAAGGTACTTTGTTCTCTAACAAAGCCGCCAAATGTTAACAATTTTTTGCCTGTCAAACTCCAAAATTATGCAAGTTAAATGATAGTTCTCTGAAGTCATGCCTGTGGGGCCCTTACCTTGGGCAGCATCTTTGAGGGCAGTCATAGGAAGCTGAAGGACGATTTCGGAGACATAATATAAGACATGTCTCTTACAGTACATGTCTTTTACAGTGCTCTCCCTTTTTGTAGAGCAACGGAGCCTGTTACTTTCAAACTCCACGAAGGGAAGTTCTTTCCTAGGGCCTTGGTTCCCTACAGATTGTGTGTAACATTTTCCCTGGGTTCTCTCGAGGCCACCATTTGTAATCTGCTTGAAGAAATAGATCATTCCCCAGGATCAATGCTATTATATTGACCAGGTTTGTGTCATTACCTGTATCGTTCTCCCTGGGTCTTTTGGTTGTCTCTGTTTTAGCTGTGTTCTTAAGAAGAGCAAAATTCAAATTTAAAAGGTAACCTGGAGTGCTTTCCTGCTTCCGCACTTTCCTCCTAGTGTCTGGAACACATGGAGTGAGGGATGAAATAAACAACTAGCAATATCTGACCTTGGAATTATTTTTCTAATTATACTAAATTTGACTATATGCACATACCAAATACAATGAGCAGTGATTGAGGGGCATTTTTAGTTTTTAAAGTTCCACGTTTTCATAAACGTCTTAGAATTTATTTACTCAGAGCTCCTGTAACATGTTTAAGCCTTTTAGTTTAAACTTTAAAAGAAAACCATGAGGAGAGTCAGAGGACAACTTGCAAAAGTCCCTGCTCTCCCTCCCCAGTGTGCATTCAGAGATTAAGCACAGGTCTTCCAGCATGGCAAAGAGTACCTTTCTCAGATGAGCCATCTTCCTGGTCTTTACTTCCAACTTAAAAAAAATACCTATTTTATTTTATGACAAAACTATCTAAAACCTACTCTTCTTTGAAAGCATGTGCATTTTTCTTTAATCTCCTTTTACTCAATATATCTTAATCCTAAAACTTTCCTTATCTCTTTTCTTCCTTGATGACTCTTTTCAGTTTTGTTTTTTCTACAAAATTTAGAAAACATTTTTGGTTTTTTTTTTTTATTTTATTGAGCTCTATATTTTTCTCTGCTCCTCCCCCCCCCCCCCCTCCCCTTCAACCCCCTCCCCAGCTCCCAATTTACTCAGGAGATCTTGTCTTTTTCTACTTTTCATGTAGATTAGACCCATGTATGTATCGCTTAGGGTCCTCATTGTTGTCTAGGTTCTCTGGGATTGTGATTTGTGGGCTGGTTTTCTTTGCTTTATGCTTAAAAACTACTTATGAGTGAGTACATAAGATAATTGTCTTTCTGGGTCTGGGTTACCTCACTCAATATGATGGAACACATTTTTTCTTGATTAAAACAAGTTTATATTTTAGTCACTCATAGAAAGCTGTATATGAAATGCAGCAGAATCATATTAACAGTACTAGAAACATTTTCAGCAACAAGTTTAAATGAAGCAGTTTGTTTGAGATTTAAGTCCTATTGTAATAGGTACTTAGAAACTGATTTTTAAAAATGTATTATGATGATGATGAGTATAGGACTTTTCCCCTCCATGTATGTCTACATACCACATGAATGCTTGATTCCTTTTTTTAAGATTTATTTATTATTTATTATGTATACAACATTCTGCCTCGATGTATGCCCGCACGCCAGAGCAGGGCACCAGATCTTAGTACAGATGGTTGTGAGCCACCATGTGGTTGCTGGGAATTGAACTCAGGACCTCTGGAAGAGCAGCCAGTGCTCTTAACCTCTGAGCCATCTCTCCAGCCCGAATGCTTGATTCTTAAGGAGTCAAGAAGAGGGCATAGGATTCCCCAGAACTGAAATTACAAATGGTTGTGAGTTACCATGTAGATGCAGGGACTCAAATCTGGGTCCTCTGGGAAGAGTGCCAATACTTTTAACCAGTGAGCTATCTCTCCAACCTCTGAATTTTTTAGAGTATTCCTATCTCATTTGGGCTTATAAGGCAACCAGAAACGAAAGCATTTCTGTCTTCATATTATGTCATTTTTGTTTGCACTGCATCCTTATTTCTGTAGGTAAGTATATTAATTACACAGGGACAACTGAAAGCACAGAAAAATGTCATATTTCCAGTCCTTAGAACCCCCCCCACCAAAGCCTAGCGCCACAGATGAGTGCAGGGTTGCACTGACAAGCAGGAATAATCATAGTAATCATCTCCTGAAAACCAGTCCATCCACCTAAGCAACACGGACTTCTTGAGGCATTTTCTGGAATCAGAATTAAGACCGTTATCAACCTAGATAACACCTAACCAGAACTGCCTAATTATGTATACCATTTGCTTTTGTTTTAAAATTTTAATTTAAGATTCTTATTAATGCCCCCAACAATGGACCTGGGGTCACAATGATTGCGCATTCTCTGCCCCTGACAATTACCCTTTTCTTTAACTGGTATCTAGGGACAGGTGATGAAGTGTTAACTGGTTGGACCTAGTGGAGCTTTTCTTTTAACCTTTAAACGCTTGTTACATTATGACCTGAAAGGAAGTTGGGATGACATTATAATTTCAATTTACATGAGCACTCATTTAATATCAAATAAATTATTAAAGTATAAATTAAATAAAGTATTAAAACGTAAACGTGTATGACAATGCATACATAGTCATGTGCAAAGACAGTTTTTAAAGACTAAATTATTTTAGCTTTCATTTAGAGATATCACTAGCCAGTTTCAAGGTAAGTCATTGATCTAATTTTTTTTTATTTTATAGCATTGAGCAATTCTTCATCCCAAGCTATGATATGACATTTCTTAAGAACATGATAGCTTACATCTTAAGATAGAGTTTAATTTGATCACTAGTAAGGCTCAGTAGACACGCAGTAAAATCATAAAAGGTCAAAACCTGAAGCTAGTCGTTCAGATCTAAAGCAATATAGTTTCTATTTTAAGAACTAAACAGCAGAAGGGAAATGACTTTACAGACAAAAATGCCTTTCTCTGTATAGTTTAAGGCCAAAGCTTTTTACTTTCTAATTTACACTGAAGCCAAAGTCTATTTGGGGGGGGGGGCTTGCTTGGATATCTCAAAGAAAGAAATAAAAGATGTATAGGTTTCTGGATGAGGAATACTCCAGCCCTCCAGTGCAAGTCTCTGGAATATATCCCTGCCTGGATCTGACAGTGCCAACCCATCCAGTGACAGCCATTTACTTGTGCTCTGGTAGCTACTTTTCCCTCTAGGCCTCTGTAGTTGGATTTCTGTTCTCTTTCTTGCTTTCCTTTCTCTCTCTCTCTCTCTCTCTCTCTCTCTCTCTCTCTCTCTCTCTCTCTTTTAATTGATTTTTATCGAGCTCTACATTTTTCTCTGCTCCCCTCCCTGCCTCTCCCCTCCCCTTACACCCTCTCCCATGGTCCCCATGCTCCTAATTTTCTCAGGAGATTTTGTCTTTTTCTACTTCCCATTTGGGGATTTCTTTCATGACTTGGAAACCACTGTCCCATCCAGTGCAAAGTTAAAAGAAATAGACATGTGCAGTGCCTGGGATCTCAATCTCTCACAAAATGAAAACATGCGGAGCCTGAATTCACCTAAGTTGGCTTTGAGCTGTTTGGCGAGTACTGAGGGAAAAGCTGTTAGACTTCTTCCTTATTTAAGCTGAGAACTGCTAAGACTGCATTCAGCAGGCAGCATTCCCTTTGCCTAAGGCAGTCTTCTTCACGGAGAGTACCTAAAATAGGCAAAACAGCCAGCACCTCTAGGAGACAGCTGAAGGAAAGAAAACAGCGCCTTTAGAATTGCGAGGCTGGCAAAGTATAGAAGTGGTCGTTTCTATTGTGTTTTGTACCTGGCATATGAGACTTTGAGGAGTAGCTTTCCCACATGTTTTCTTTAGGCTTGTCTTCAATATTTATGGGAGTGTGAGGGGGCCCAAGACTCTGGGTGATCTACTCTCATGATTGTTCTGGATAGAGCCAACAAAACTCCTTTTTAACCTAGGCAAGGGTATGAATGTGTCTAAGGGATTTCTAAATTTTGGGTCTATAGCATTCTGGATTTCTGGCCAGAACAACAGCCATGAAACAAAGATAACATGGAAGCCATGCTTAGCTGATGAGCAGATGGGCCAAGTGACAGCCAGGAAAATTCACGAATAATGTTTCAGATAGATCCTATACTCGGGCCCCATGATATCAGCAGTAAAGGGAAGGAGACGCGATACCACACTGCCACCTCATTAAGTCTAAGACGATTTTCTAAACTTTTAGGGACTTCAATTTGGCACACATACACACCAAACAAACAAAGTTGAAACAGGCTAGAGAGATGGCTCAGCTACTAATAGCAAGAATTGCAGAGGACCAAAGTGGATTCTGAACACCCATCTCTGGCCTGTTTCTGGGGAATCCGATGCCCTCTTCAGGACTCAGAGGGCACTACACTTATGTGTGCACCACGACTATACATACACATAATTAAAAATATAATCTTTAAAAAATTGCAAACACATACAAATCAGGACCAACTAAAAAGTTTAACATGTGAATTCTGGTGAGAATCCAAAAAAAAATACGGATTTTGTATCTGGGAATAGAGGAAGGCCATAAACAGCTGTTAATTATGCTGGAATTCTGGCTTATGTGCTGGCAAAAAACCTTTCAACTGGATGACTTTTTCTCCATTTCCCAGTCCCCCAAGTTTTCCTTGTCTTTCCATCATGCTTCAATAGCCTTTGAAACTGCACATGCACAATGTATGTTATACATGCACACCGTGCAAATTTTTACATAAGAACTTCAGATATTAATATTTCCCTAAGTGTGAAGCATTCACAATGAGCTCATCCAGAAAAAAAAATCACATTTAAAAATGTACTTTCTACAAACCATGTCAGTTGCCCTATTTATTCGCACGTGCGGAGATCAACTGACAGCTTGAAGGAACTGGTTCAGAAGTGGTTTTGGCTGCTGAGCCGCCTCACTGGCCCCATAAAGTCACAATTTTTAAAACAAACTTTTAAATTGGACTGCTATGTTGGAAGGACTGTTTGACGGTTCTGATGCTTGGTGGGACCCTGCATCTAGTGGACCCTATTAGTTTGTGTTTTGTATCTAGCAAGGTGAGTTTTGTAGCTAGCAAGGTGAGAAGTACCATATATGTGAGTGAAGGCTGATCAGCAAGACTACGGCTGATTTGGAGAGCACATGTCCCATGAAAATGAGATGGTTTTTGCGCACCTCAGGTCAACTGTCCTGCGGAAATTCAGGCCCAGGGTTGTGAAACATCCACATGGAGATATCAGAAATGTAAAAGTTTATGTGAAAATTGTTCTTTTAAAAAGTTACAAATTTGTGTCTGGCGGTGGTGGCGCACACCTTTAATCCCAGCACTTGGGAGGCAGAGGCAGGCGGATCTCTGTGAGTTCGAGACCAGCCTGGTCTACAAGAGCTAGTTCCAGGACAAGCTCCAAAGCCACAGAAAAACCCTGTCTCGAAAAAAAAAAAAAAAAGTTACAAATTTGTAACTATGAATTGATTTCCTTACCATTTTATATACTTCTTCAACTCTTTCTTTGAAACGATCTTGCTACATAGGGCAGACTGGCCTCATACTCATGATCCTCCTGCCTGTTTACCGTGTGCTGAAAATACAGATGGGCATTACCATGTCAGCTGCCCCAAACTCTCTTATTGGTTTAGTTATAAATAGGTGTCATGATTGTGATGTGTGTGTGGTGATTTGAATGAGATGTCCCCCATAGGTCTCAGGCATTTGAATGCTTGGTTCCTAGTGATGGCTGTGGTGGTGAAGGGGGGGGGGTAGGAGGTGTGATCTTGCTGGAGAAAGTCTGTTACTAGGGGTGGGCTTTAGGGTTTCAAAAGACTAGGGTCATTTTAAGTTAGCTCTCTCTGTATCCTGTTTGGATTAATAGGTGAGTGTTGAAATAGGAGCAGCGGGGCTGCGTCCCTGGCACCCTGCCGCCTGCATGGCTAGCTTATGCCCCGAAATAATTACACGGAAACTGTATTCTTTCAAACACTGCCTGGCCCGGCTAGTTCCAGCTTCTTATTGGCTAGCTCTTACATATTAATCTAATCCATTTCTAATATTCTATGTAGCCCACGAGCTGGCTTACCAGGGAGGATCTTAACCTGTGTCTGTCTGGAGCGGGAGAATCATGGTGACTCCTCTACTAAGCTTCTTTTTCCCAGAATTCTGTTCTGTGTACTCCACCCACCTAAGGGTTGGCCTATCAAGGGGCCTAGGCAGTTTCTTTATTAGTAAGAAATCACTCCCACATCAGGTGAGCTTTCGACTGCTGTGTCCACCCCATGCCTGACTGCCTATCTGCTGCACTGCCATGCTCCCAGCTATGATGTTCATTAACTCTTATTCCTCTTATAAGTCCCCAATAAGCCTTTCTTTCTGTAAGTTGCCTTGGTCATGGTGTTTTATCACAGCAATAGGAAAGTAACTAATACAGTGCTATTGCTTGCAGAATGACAGGTGACTCTACAGGTGACCTACTGATGGTTACAAACCACCTCACAATTCACTGGTATGCATGTGTGCCCGCAAGCATACACACACGCACAGTCAGTGATTCTGTGGTCAAGTAATCAGAAATAATACAGTAACCATAGAGTGAATAGTTGACTTTAGGCTAACTTGAAAGTCCATAGATGACACAAATAGCCTGATGCTAGAAGTAAGCTAGCCGAGAGACAGAATTCATGCGTAGCATATCCAACATGGTTATCTTCGGGTTTCAATTGCAAAACTCTCCTGTTGGAAGTGATGTGGCCTTTTGTGATCTGGCCTTGGGAGTCCCACTGTGCTCAATCAATAAAAGCAGTGATAAGACCTCTTCCAAGATTCAAGTAGATGGAATTTAAATGTCACCTCATTCAAGAGAAGTGCTCAATAATTCTAGCCATATTCACAAGCTGTCATGCCCCTCACTGTTAGAAACCTCTTACCACCTCTTACCATCCATTTCTCGACCTCCTGCTAGGCAAAAGTCAATATGTTAGCAGCACATGTTGGAGTATAATGGTTAGGTGCAAATCACATTCACTATGACCTAGAAGAAAATCACCACAACTTTGCTCCATTGGTATTATTGATCCATGAAGGATTTCTAAAGCATTTCTAAATAATTAGCATAGCCACAAATACTCACTTGTGTACTGGTTGGGAGCTAAGTGGTGTAAAGTCACTGCAGTGGGCTTAGAAAGGAGAGAAAAAGAAACCATGAGTTGAAAAAAAATAAATGAGTGGATCTATCATTTTTAAGTGAACACTGGATTTTATAGCACTCTTTCCTGGGCTTTCACCTAGTTTTAGATTTGTAGAGTAGGAAATTATGGTCTAGAGTCTCGTTTCTTCACAGACAATGTATTATGAAAAACAGAATCACCATAGAAATAATCTAGTCCCAGTGCTTTACTTTACAAATTGTAAAACAGAGACCCAGGCAAATGCTCAGGTTGTCAAATAGAGTAATTGCAGGGCCAGGGAGATGGATCATCAGGGAAAAATGTTTGCTATGCAAGCCTGACTATCTGAATTTGATCCCTGAAATCCACAGAACTCACATAAAAAAATTTGTAAACCTATCACCCCTATGCATAATAGGAGACAGAGACAGGAACACACAGTAAAGTAGCAGAAACAAAGGAGTCACTGCCTCTGGGTTTGATATCTAGAATCACAAAAAATACCAGTATTTAAAAGGCCTTATAAAAGAGCATATACAGGAGCTGAAAAGATGCCACCGTGATTAAGAGCACCGGCTGTTCTTCCAGAGAACCTGGGTTCAATTTCCAACACACACACCGCATTTCATAGCTGTCATGCAAAGCACCAATGCACATAAAATAAAATAGCATATTCAAGTTAAACAATTTTTCTTACACATAAAGAGCAATGAAAAATAAGAGCTAAGAACATGTTACTATATGTGAAGCATTATTGTATGTACCTTGATGGTCACATATTTTCCTTTCTGCAGTCCTAGAAAGGAGGTGCTGATAGCACCTTCCATTTTACAAACAAAAGAATCGCATGATGGCAAAGCTAAGCAACAGATAAGAAGGAACAAAACAGGAATTCAAGTTCCTGAAGTCTCTAGTTCCTAATCTGTATTCTTAAACCACCACTCCGTTTTCCTTTTAGCAAGTTCCAAGCTATATAATGTATTCATTCCTATATTAATTAAACATTTATAGTTTGATGACATTTGAACTCTTTTTGTGCTAGTGCCACATACCCATATTTATCAAACATTTTCAGTACCTAATTTAGAGTTTTAAAGAGGGGTGTGCATGTGTGTGTGTGTGTGTGTGTGTGTGTGTGTGTGTGTGTGTTCTATGCACATGCAGGCAGGTACACACAGGGTCAGAAGAGGGCATTGGATCCTCTGAAGCTGGAGTTTACAGTCATTTGTGAGCTGCATAATGTAAGTGCTAGGAACTTGACTCTGGTTCTCTAGAAGAGCAATGAGCACTCCTAACTGCTGAACCATCTCTCCAGCCCCTAATTTAGAGTTTTAATACCCTGGATATAGCTCTTTGCTAAAATTATACATTCAGATCAATTACTCTGTGTTTTATATTATGTGTCTGGTAAGACAGTAGAAATATGAAAAGGATGAGGAAAATGTGGCATTCATATGTACATGGAGACTAATTAATGTGAGACAGTAGATATTGAGTCTGGTGTGTACTGGGCCTCAGAGTAAGAATACCTAACCTATATGCTATCGATATCTTCTTGGGACAAGTAATATCTAGGCGATATTATTAGCATGGAAACATAAGTAGCTCTGACGTCTTTCTCACTCATAAAGCTAGTAAAGACTCTAAAATCAAACTGGAACAAAATGCCCAAATAACTCAAACCTGTTTAGATAGTATTAATAACATACATCAATAAAGAATCATGAATTTGACAAATTTGAGAAAATTTTCATAAAATAGGGGGAAATCTGTGACACGTGATCTATACCTTTCTCCAGAAAAATCCCTAGCTCAGTTGTGTGTGGGAGGGTGAGGCATAAACAGCACTCTACCAGACAACTGAAAACAAGCCTCTTGCAACTCTGAGACTGGAGCTTTCTTCTTGGGGAGGGAAGGCTATCTGCATTGCTCAAGATGGCCGTGCTGACCCTTGACTAAGATGGATGCTGAATGAGTGCAATCCAAAGGTAAGAACTCCATCCAGCCCCTAAACCAATTAGAAAATGCATGCTGTCTCTTGAATGTGGAAGCACAGAAAAATGCTGGGGCCCTGCTTATCCTTTCCTTGTTTTAAAGGCATGGTTTTCCAGAATTATCAGCGTGGAAGGAAAGTTCTCCAACTGTGGTGCTTCCGTGATAACAGTTCTACTGGCTGTTTGAGTCTTGTCAAAATAGAAAAACATTGTCATTGTGAAGGGATGGAAGGAAGGGTGTAGGTCAGGGGACAAAATTACCTTGGTTATCTTTGTCCTTTAATGGCCAGTTTTTTTCAGTTTCTGCGTCTGTCTTAACACCCTCCTGGCCATTAGGTAAAGCTCTTGGAATGTTATCAGGGAGCTAAGGAGACATCTAGGCTCCACTAAGCCTAAAGGTAAGACAGCTAAGAATGCTGGGAGATAACATCTGAAGGCAACGTGTTTGTTGAACGTGTTCATTTCAAACATTTTTCTTGTGCTTTAGCTAAGAAAGTGCATGTAACCTCTTTTATTTTGGAACATGTCACTTAATTTCAATCCATGTTTTTGGACCATTGTCATGCATATTTGGCCAAGAACAAGCTATTTTCTTACATTCTTTAAAGTAAGGTATTATTTTACATTGACAGAGGTAAGCTGAGAGGATTTCAGACTGCTGTACGTCTCCGGGAAGAGTACACATTTTAGAATAGAAATGTTGCCCAGAAAGGAAATTGCTATGCTCCTTGTCCCCAGATCCACAGCCCTTGATCAGACATTTCACCCTTGGAGATACACAAGCCATAAAGCAAGCAGCTACTACTATTCTCCCAGTAGAACCTAGCTCATTTTCAACTGGAGAAATTCAAGTCGTTTCCCGCAAGTTGTGGTAGGAGTGATTGGGAAGTAATTAGATAAATTTGGTAAAGGTAGTTTACTATTGTCTGGCTAGACTGTTGGAGAAAGCAAAGGAGATGACTGACAGGAAGCTTCCTATGGTCAAAACAAACTAGCAACACTGACCTTCACCTAGACATGGTGGCACATGTCTGTAGTCCCAGCTCTCAGAAGGCCAAAGCAGAAATAATTCTATTTTCTGGAAAATTTGGTCTACAAATCAATACCCTGACTCAAAATAAAGCAAAACAAACTAAAGCCTCTAACCTTGGGATCTATTCTTTTATGAGAGGCCATATTTTACTAGTTTTCAGAGTAATTGATAACCAAGGGAATGTCTGGGAATAGACCAATCAAGACGTTATTAGAGGATTCTAAAATGGGCATGGTTAGTGAAGAAGTAAGAAAGTCTTATTAAAAACCATCATCATTAAGGTGATACTACCAGGCTGGGGAAATGGCTCAGTTGGTAAAGTGCTTGCCCCTTAAACATAAAACCTGAGTTTACTCCCCAGTACCCACATAGGAGCCCTCCCCCACTTGTCTGTAACTCCAGTGCTGTGAGTAGGGACAGTGCTGGCATTACAAGCAATAAAGAGAAATGAGGTACTGACAGAAACATTGACTCTGGATACTAATGTATGTGGATTGATCGTCAGAATGTTAGGATAAATAAGCCACAGGAGACCATATTTTACACATCTAAGAAACTGTACAGATAGAAGGTATATTAAGTTTTGCTTAGGACTAGGAGGATAGGGACTTAAGTATGTCCTTCTGCTTCTTTTGAATCTGTAGAAATGTACAGAAATCAATTATAGTGGTGGTAGCCCAGGACTGCGAATATACTTAAAATCATTGGACTGTATTCTTTAAGTGAGTGAATTGATGGATATTCAAATTATATTCCACTATATCCTATATTAGTTATAGTTTCTATTGCTGTGATAAAACACCATGAGCTAAAAATACGTGGGAGATAAAGGTGTATTTCAGCTTACAGTTCCACATCACAGTCCATCACTGGGGATAGTCAGCGCAGGAACTCAAACAGGAGAGAGGTAGTGATGCAGAGGCCATGGAGGACTTTTGCTTACTGGCTTGCTCCACATGGCCTGCTCAGCCCACTTTCTTATAGTGCCCAGGACTACCAGCCCAGGGGTGACCCCACCCATAATGATCTGGATTCTCTAACATCAATCATCAATCAAGAAAATAAACCATGGGCTTGACCACAGGTCAATCTAGATGGCGGTTATTTTCTCAACTGAGAATAATACCTCTTCCCAGACAACTTTAGCTGTGTCATGGTGACATAAACTAGCCAGCACCCAAAGGTATTATATAGAAAGATGCTATCTAACAAGAAGGAAAATTTATCTTGTGATAGATGGATAGATAGATAGATAGATAGATAGATAGATAGATAGATAGATAGATAGGTGTGATCCAGACTAAGTATATAATGGGTTGGTTGAGAGATTTTTGTTAGTGAATCACACCTAATTTATCTGCACAGTAACTGAAACTGATTTTTTTCAAAAGAGAATTAATTTTTCACATGTTGCTTAAGTGTTGGGGTAAGACAGCTAAGTCTCAAATCCACTTTCTTGATAGGGTTCAGTATCAGGTAGAGCTAAGGCTTGAAGAAATGTGGTTAGAATTTTAAAGTAATCAGCACGATGGAAAAGCATACTCAGTCTCCAGGGCTCTTCAGGGGATTTATGGTCACAAAATGATGCTGGACTTTTCAACCTCCTGACAGTCAAAGTTACCCAGTAGACTCCTCCACAGACACAAGTGAAGAGTTGATGGTCTCTCCAAAAGTGATCTTCAGTTCCCTGAAAAGTAACCTAGGCAAACGTTATCCTTGAGACCCACATGCTAGAGGTGTGGTAGACAGTAAAGCTAGTGGGAGACTCATATGTAGCTCAGCTGCTCGACCTCCAGAGCTAGTAATTTCTAAAGGAAAGCAATTTGGGACTGGAGGAAGGGGCTCAGTGACATCATAGAAGTAAAAGGTTGAAAATGCTGTTTAATGTAAGGAGACAAAGTCAGGTTTGGCTCTTTGTTTTGTTTTGAGAATGTGATGGTGATTATCAAAGTTAGAATTTTGTCCTTGTATGCTGTCTTGGAGCCATAGGACTGCTTTTGATGGCTAAATTCTTAACAGTTGTTACTATGTCCTTGAGAGATGAGTTTTAGATGCAAAGAAACATATTTGCAACTGTAAACCCTTCTTCGATAAACACTCAGAAGATGACTGTGGCCTATCAAGGGGATAGGTTTTAGTTTTAGGGAGGACAAAGTGCAGGAACCAAGACAAGGAATTGAAAGAACAAAGACCTTGAGGAAACGGAAAAGAATTTATTCGGCATAGCACTGCTGTTACTATTTATTAAACACCAGCTGTGTTGGAGGCAGTGAGTAAGAGCGAGGGCTTTGGGGCTGGGAAGATATTCCAAAACTAAAATGCATGCAGTGTGAGCCTGAGAACGGGAGTTCCAAGCACAGAGCTCACGTAAAGAGTCAGGTGTGCCAGGGAGGCGGAAACAGGAGACTCTCTAGGGCTTGCTGGCCAGCCAGCCTAGCCTACTTGATGTGTTCCAGGCCAATGATGTCCCGGGAGCAGCAGCCAAGATTGCCCTATGGCGTGCACATATATATGAATGCACATCCAGCTGCAAGGACACACACACACACACACACACACAAGTAAATATTTTGACCTTAGGCACGCATTTCATTTAACAGCTTTGTGAACTTGGCTAAGCCTCACATTCCATTGGTAGATTAATGTTATGACATCTGGAAAAGAACTCAGAGTTCACAGAAGCAAATGACTCTGTGTAAGTCCAAGCAATAACTTGAGTTCTATAGTGCAAGGGCAATAGAATTTCCTATTAGAAAATTAAAAAAATATATTCTTATTTCGTAAACCACTGGAGGGCAAGTAGAGGCCTGGTAAAACACCACACTGCCCCTTAAAAAGAAACGGCCCTTCTTTTTCGCTACCTAAGGGACATCATCTTAGCGTCTGTGGGTGCGTACATCTACTAGTCTGTATCTTCTCTCCGCCATCACCCCCAGTTTGTGCAGAGGTTTATTTAGCAAAGCTGCATAGCAAATAGTCCACAAAGTGATTGGAGCAGCCTGGTGGTTTCTCCCTTGTGATTTTAAAGAAATTTTATAAATATTTATGAAGTACATATTACAGATTCTAGGTCTTTTAGACCCTAGCAAAGATTGCTCTAGGGAAGCCCTGCCCCCATGGCTCCAGTCACCAGCAGCAGAGAGCCCAGCCCCCCACAGTGGGGTATAGGTGTTCAAGGCACTTGAATTGTAGTCACACATTAATCAGCCCTGTCCCTCCTCTTCTCTTGGTCAGGCTGACTAGCTCATACCCAGCCTCCAGCCCTTTTATTTCTCACCCGCAGTGATCCTGGCCCAGCCGTTTAATTATAGCATTCATTTAAACTCCCACAGTGCTTTCTGCACAGTAAGCCAAAGTCTTTGCTAGTTTGAATATTTTTTCCTAATACAGAAAAGTAGGTACACTGCCCATAGAAAAATCCTCTTATTAATTGCATTTTTACCTGGCACGGGGTGGGTGTTTTTGTCTTTAGGAAATAAACATGTTGGATTTTTATGCTTCTTTTATTTTAAACTGGAATGAGACTGGAACATTGATTTGTTTGTTTGTTTATTTTCATTTTTTTGAATGCCCAAAGATTCTAGGCCTGGGGGGCACATTATTTGAGGCAAAGTGGAATGGAGATCAGTACATAGACAGGTTGTGGAGATAGCTGAGCAGTTAAGAGCACAGGTGGCCCTTTTGGCAGAGAGTTCCATTCCCAGAACCCACATGGCAGCTCACAGCTGTCTGTAACTCCCAGGGCCCTCTTCTGACTTCCCCAGGTGCCCTACACACAAGTGGTGCAGATACATGCATATGTGCAGACAAAACCGTCAAACACATAAAATCAGTATAAGTCCTTTTCTAATTTTTTACAAAAAAAAGTGCTTACAGTAAGATTTGGGGGTGTGATGGCACTCCTGGGAAAAGTAGCACATCTCCCTAGTGAAAAAACACTTCCTATCTCTTACCCCTCTTATCCTTCTGAAGGGGAAGGGAGGCCAAGGTAACTGTATACAAGAGTGAAGGTCAAAGGTGAAAGAAAAAAAAAAAAAACCCACGGCATCAGATCCCACATCAGCCAGTGTGAATGAATGCTCTCGGAAAGAGCCCCACCTATAACCTTACACTAAGCCATCTGCAAAACTGACTCTGATTAGAAATTCAACCTTTTTGGAGAGGATAGAGTGTTGCAGGCCCAGAGGCTAATTGCAATTCATCTTCAGTACCTTTAGCCCACTTAGCCTCTGGTTCGTCTCTGTGTCTGTTCTGACATCCTTGTGACTATCCACTGAAGCTTTTGGAAGATGGCATCTGAGGCCTATCGTGGAGATTTCTCTACTGATGACAGCGAAATCAGTGGCCAATTTGGGGGTTCTTAGTCTCATTAATAAAAGAATCTAAGAATGGGATCTATGAAAAGCTCAAGAACAATTTGATTAGATTTTAAAAGAAAAATCTCGGGGCGGACCCGCTGTAAATCCCAGGAGCTGCCTGGAGAAGGAAGATGGAGAAGAGAAAGGGGAGAAAACGCCCTGTTGTTTGAGTTTAAGCTGCCATGGAGATCAGCCACGTGTTGGGGATGAGAGCTTTAGAAAAAGAGTGGGGCCCAGAGTGCTAGGGAAAACAGAATTAGAAAAGAGAAGAAAAGATCCAGGGGCGGGGGAGGGGGGAGTTAAGGTCATGACAGGGGAACCCACAGAGACAGCTCCTGGACTCTGTATCAACAGCTAGGGAGCCTGCATGGGACCGACCTATGCCCTCTGCGTGTGGGTAAGAGTTGTCTGTTTGTGGGGCTCCTAGCAGTGAGATCAAGACCTCTTCCTTTTGCACGCACGAGCGGGCTCTTTGGAACCTATTACCCCATGCTGGTTTGCCTTGCCCAGCCTTGATGGGGGGGGGGGTGTTGCCAAGCTTTGCTTTGTTGACTCCCATAGGAGGCCTGCCCCCTTCTGAACAGAGAGAGGAAGAAGGGATGGAGGGGGAGGGGAAGGTGGGAAGAGGGATCAGGAGGAGAGAAGGGAGGGGAAACTGTGGTCCATTTGGAAAATAAATAAAAACATGTAATCAAAAAAGAAAAAGAAAGAAAAGAAAAAAGAAAAGCTAAAGTATCTGAGCAATTCAGAAAAATGAGCAGACTTAGGAATGTGCTGCCCTGTAAGTCACTGTCCTGGGGAATAGGCCTGCTTTGTATATGGCAAACAGGTACTATATTCAAACCTACCTCACTCCTTTAAGTATTTACCACATATACTAACAATAGCAAGGAAGATGTGAGCAGAAGACTCCATGAGTACTTTTTATTTAAAAATAGACAAATGGCAGGGCATGGTGGCATACGCCTTTAAGCCCAGGAATCTAGAAACAGAGGCAGACAGGTCTCTGTGAGTTCAAAGTCAGCCTGGTCTACATAGCAGAGTTCCAGGCCAGCCAGGGCTACATAGTAAGACCCCATCTAAAAAAATGCACACATCCACCCATACACCCCTACACACACAATTGGTATGTGGAAAATGACTCCATACCCAATTGTCCAATAAATTAACATCGATTTATTTTGGTTTTACTACATCTCCCAGCACCCTCATGGTGGCTTACCAACAAAACACCTTCAACTCCAGTTCCAGAGGATCCAATGCTCCCTTTTGGCCCCTGTGGGCACTACATGTATGTGGTACACAGACATACACTGGCAAAACACCCATCCTTTTGCAGAGTATGTGATGTGGGGTCTGATTTTTAAACATGTTTGCCTCTCATTTCCCTAGGAAAATATTTACCCAAGTTTAGTCCTGTCTTTAGTATCCTGGTGAATTCAATGGCTTTACCACTTCTGCCTTTGTTATTGTGAATTAACATGTTACTGTATCGACTGTGTGTAATGTATGTTATATTAAATTAATAAATTGTCACATGCTTTTGAGATCACTGAGAATCTGGCTCCGAAAGTGGGTTGCTCCTCATTTCAGACTCAAGCATGTTTGTCTCTGAGTGCTCTTCCAAAGCCTCTTGTCTAGGAATGGGCTTGTCCTCCCTGAGTCTGTAACAGGCGAGAGTACAGCAAAACAACCCAAGTCAAAACACGGTATCCTTGAAAACAACCAGAAGGCAAACATTTTCCAATAGATCTTACTATTGCTTAACCAAAGATACAAAAATGCCTGCAATAGGAAAAAGAAGTTCAGCCATGGGAGTTCAGCCATGGAGAGGAAGCTTATTCAAAAACTTCAGCTTCAGCTGGGTTTTGATGGATGTTGTAAGCTCCTGATTGGCTATTTTTGCCTCTTTCTTGTTTGTTTTTTTCTCTTGAAAGCCTCACCTGAGGGGGCACACTCTTCCCTGCCAGGGACTCTCCATAGGGTGCTCTCTGTATTGAGAACTCTCTGGAATGAGCTAATTGCCTCAAGAACACTTCCTCAATCTGATTCTGCTGGATATTTTGAGTATCTGATTTGATGACATTTTTCTACCTGTCTGTCTGTCTGTCCATCTATTTATCATCTCTATGTCTGATATTGCTTTTTATTCTTTTATTTCAGCTTGCTGTATAATTAATAAATTCACTTCTTTAAAACCAAAAATATGGCTATTATAGATCATTCTCCAGACCATATAGCAAAGGATGTCTTAGAGTAATTTCTTTTGAAATGAGGTCTTGGGTAGTTCAGTCTGGGCTTAAAATGACCACGTTGCCCAGATTGATCTTGATCTCACGATCTTCCTGCTTTTGCTTCCTGCGTGCTGGGATTATAGGCATACTACTTTTAGTATATTTTTTAAGTTCCTCAAAGACTTTCTCCTAAGACTTGACATCACCATGATATATTGTGCAGAGCAAACTGCTATTAGGACAGGCAATCTGCCAAAGGCCCTGAGAGTCCTTGTATGTTCTTACTGCATGTGCCAAGAATGTGGGGCCCTGAGCGTTCTCTACCCAGGCAGATAATTTTTCCGTTGTACTTACAGTAAGAAACCTTGAAGTATGAGGTAACATCTTTCCTTGGACACAGAACAGGCTTATGATTTCTTTGAAAATAGTAAACTCTCCAGTCCCGGTGCATATTTAAGGGTCTATCATGGGCCCTTTATCACCCCCAAGAGATCTGAGACTCAGAGAGAGTACAAATCAGCATGACGTTCTAGTTAATGCTTTTCTATAATAATGTCCTCAGTCTCTAAGCCAGCACTCTAGTATCTTCTGCCAGTATCCACTGAAAAACAGCAGGACAACTGTCAGTTTATATGTAGGATAAAACCTTAGGCTTGGTACAGTTTCTGACAGGTGCTCGCAGATACTATTCATAAAGCAATTATGCTTTGGAAATTTTTCCTACCAGTATAATTTTAGCATGTCTGTGTACCACCAAGGCCATTAACATTGCGTTCTATTTAATTTTTTCTTCGAACTGACTCGCTTATATCATTTGAATAGTTTAACATGCCCCTTCACCTGACTTATCTTCATATACTTTAAGCTAAAATTATTTAATACATGTTCAGATAAATACATGGAGATAACAATGTAAAATTCGTAACTACTGTCTAAAAATTACCTTCTCCCTTCTGCCAGGTCCTTTTGCCTTAACATACATTATCTGATTACATCTAAAGCTCTTGTGTCTGGGACAAAGATCCCCACAGCCAATGTTTCTGTTTAGTAAATTCTGAGCTGGTGCTCTGTTTCTTTTGAAAAGCGCTCTTTAAGTTCCCCCAATAAAATAAGGGAGTCTAGTGTTTTGATGTGCAGTGCAAAATAAATAAATAAACCTGCCCTCTTTTAGATACGTTTGCCCCTACTAGATGCCTAGTGCCGGTTGGAGTAGAGAAACCAAAGAAAGGGCCACCTGCAGAAGACTGTGCTCTGGGTGAGTCATTTCACGTTGTGTTGTGCTCCAGTGACCACCTTCCAAGCTACAGAAACCTAGATATACTACTTCTCGTAAAATTGGCACTGTATGCCCCTCAGTTCTCACCTTACTCCAGCCAGAATTCCAGCCTCGTCAGTATCTATCCAGCTGTCATAACCTTGGGGAAAAAAGGAAGAGCTCCCAAAAGGAGCGTCATAAAGGAAAAATTATATACAGGTGGCATATTACCGTCACACGTTCTTTCCAACCAGAGGTGGGAACATCCCCAGATCTTTCAGCATCCCTATAAAATTCACCCAAGTATTGGGTACTTGTTGAACCTGAGAGAACCTGTCATCAGCCTGCAGAAGAGAAATCCCTCATTATAAGGAAGCAAAGTCACTAAGACTGAATGGCAACTTCATATCCAGGGCTGAAATTCTTATGAAAATTCTGAATAATTTCATAAGAATTAGTCAGACTTAGATGTTCTGCTCAAACTCTCAGATAAGCCCATTCTATCTGAGCCTTATAAAAGGAAATAAGACTCCAGTGCTGTCAAGGTATAGCCAAAAGACTCTGGGACCCAAATAGCACTGCATAAGTGTCTATCAAAATGGAAGATGTGGACAAAATTTCCATCACTTTTGATGTCTGCAGATTTGGCCCACTAAAGGTATCAAAGAAGTGTTCTAGGGTTTGGTACTTGAGAATTTTATGTAGCACCAGGGAACTGAAATTTTCAGAATGGGGGACAGGGGCTGGAATATCAGTTAACATCATAAAACAGCTAGATGGGAGTCTAGACAGGTATAACGAGTATGTAGCACCTGCCGAACAGTTGCTTGAGTTTGTTCTCAAGCACAGTATGGGTATGACTTTATGCTTCCAAATGACAAGAGCAAATCTTTAGCATTTGGATCCTGTGAGAGAAAATGGTGATAAAACCCTGTCAAACAGCTCTCAGTATCTTATTTGGCCACCACAAAATTCCTACAAGATTATTATGGTTATTACCATAAATGAGAAACGATGTAAATTTTAATCTTTTGACTCAAAGGCTCTAACAGTTTTGTCAATGAATACAAGTGCCCCAGTGTTTTAGAAAGAAATTAATAAGTGCTATTAGATGCTTATTTTTAGTTATAAAACCTTTATTATTTTTAGCAAGAATAATGCATGTTCATTTTAGGACTATGGCAAATACAAATAAGCAGAAGAAAAATCATTCATCTTTCACAAGTTTATATGTGCATATATGTAACATACAAAGGTACTCTTGTCTTTCAAAATACGATATTCTCATAGTATTTTGTAACCTTTTTTCATTTTGTATCCCATCAGAAGCTCATTTTTTACAAATCAGTAAAGCTCTCTTATTAAAAGCCAGAGACTTGTAAATTGGTTCATATATAACCAACAGTAAGATGCAGACAAGAAGAGATATATCTAATCTACTAACAGCAACAGATTCAAAGTAGGGAGATGGGCAAAGGTATATCAGGAAAAAAAAGCTCATTAAAAGAAAGCTATATTGCAATGATAATTCCAGATAAAACAGAAACCAAGGCAAACTACATTAAATAGGGATAAGGATGGCTTCGATTAGCCTTCCAACGCATCACAACAAGCTTGTTTCTCACTTTCCTTATCTCATCTATTTCATCCACATCTCTAAACATATCCTCACTGCTCAAATGCCTGTTGTGTATATCCTCTTTAAAATCCTGAAGAGACTGAATCAGCTTCTCCCTAAAAGTTTCTTTGGATTTTTCCTCCTCTCCTGGTCCTTGCCCCTCCTCCGGCTTTTCCTCGGGCTTTTCCTCAGGCTTTGGCTCTTCCTCGGGCTTTGGCACATCCCCATTTTCTGGGTTTCCTTCCATTTTTTGGCAGGGTTTCATCTTGTGTATTCTTCTCTTCCTTCTTTGCTCCTTCCTGCCTATTGGCGAATGCAGTTATTTCTAGGAAGCAAGTAGGAGACGGTAAGTGGAAGACTTGGTACGTGTACAGGTGCTGTTCACAAAAGGTCTTACCGTTTGCTTGCTTTCCAGTGTTCTCTCTCTCTCTCTCTCTCTCTCTCTCTCTCTCTCTCTCTCTCCCTCTCCCTCTCCCTCTCCCTCTCCCTCTCTCCCTCCCTCCCTCTCTCTCTCTCTATCCTCTCCCCACCCCCTCGCCTTCCCTCTTTCCCTCTCCCTTCCCACCCCATTTTGGTCCAACTGTCCTAAGCGAACACCCTCCACCTGAGAAGCTAGTCCACTATCAAGGTTTCCCTGTCCCCGCCCCTCTTACCTCCATTTTCCACCCCCTCCCCTCTCTAGTCCCTCCCTCAAGCTTTTTCCAAGGCCTTCCTTCCCGCCTCCCGCCCCAACCCTCCACAAATCTTTCTCCCTTACGGGCCTAACACAGGGCCCTCAGAAAGGGGGGGGGGTTAGGGGGTTTAAGGGGGAAGGGAGGGGGAGAGTGTGGCCTTCACCCTCTGCAGGCCTTCACCAACCCACACCCTGGGAATCTTTCATAAAGTTCCCTTCACTTACCAGGTACTGATCTGGTCAGTTTCTTTCTCCTACTTAGCCAGCAGCAGCACAAAGAACAAACCTGCAGGCAAACAGAGAAGGGAGGGGATGTTGGGGGTGGGGTGGGCGAGCCCTCGGTGCTCAGCAGAGCAGCACCACAGATCAAGCTCACGGAGCTTTCCTTATTTAAGGTCTCGCTTGTGGAAGTTTCCCACCCTTTTGTTTCCCACAGGACGCCTCCTTCCCACCCCGCAAGTTAGCTTGTGTTTCTCATCAGACAGGGGGGAGGAAAGGGATATCGCTTCCCAACTATCTGTAGATCCAAGACGAGGTTTGGGCAGCCGAGCGGCTGTCAGAAGAGAGGTTTCAAATCTCAGAGTATGATTATTTTTGAGCCGTCAAAGGTCTCCTTGTCTTCCTTTTGGGACCGCCCTAGTTCCCTTCACAAGTGTCCTTTCCTGCAGAACTGAAGGTAAGGAAGGGGTGGAGGGACTGACTTAACTGGAACTCAAGTCTCTGCGCTAGACCACCCTCCGCTAGAAAACCCCAGGCAATGCCCCTTCTGACACCAACCTGGAGAATTCAAGCAAGCTGTCTCCTTCGGTGGTCTCTCTCACACCGCCGCCTGCAAGGCTGAAGGAAGCTGGTACCCAGATGGAAACAAGGACCAGACTAGCAGGATTTCTGCACACGTCGACTCCTGGTCACATGAGATCTACGTCACCAGTGAGCTCGGGTCCCGAATCTCCACTCCCACAAAAAGCGCGGCAGATGTGGGCCCGCCCTCTGCTCCCTCACCTACCCCCTTCCCAAACACACACTTGGCCTTGTCAGTCTTTGCTGGAGGAAAAGAAAAAATATGCGGGTTGTTTTTCTGTTGCAGGTCTTTGATGACTAAAGAGGAGTGCCTTATTTTCTAGTGCTACGAACTTTTCTGCTTCGTTTAATAATTGGCCTTTCCTGTCTCCCACTCCCAACTGCCAGGATAATTACCTCCCAAATCTATCTTTTCTTAGCTCCTCCCCCTTTCATCTGAAATGTACTCCTTTGTTGTGTGGAGCCAGGTAGGTAGGGCATGAATAGGGACAGAAAAGGATCTTGGAATAGGAGTGGGATTGCTTGAAAGCAAATTAAACTTCATTCTTAATACTTCTGTAGTCTTTTCAAAAGTAGTGCTGTTTTACAGTCAGACGTAAGAACCAAATTATTTTCGATACATACATAAATTTATATGTGTGTGTTACTTAGATCAGAGCCTGACATATAGTAAATGCTTTAAAAGCATATGCTTTTTAGGGCTGGAGACATGACTCAGCCATTAAAGAGGCCAGGCTCATAACCAAAAATCTTTTAAAAAGATTATCATTTTGTGATGCTATTTAGGAAGAATGATTTAAAATAAATAAAAATAATGTTTGACTCTAGAGCCCTGGTGGTGGTACTGTCAGGAAGCTGTGCTGCCTGAATAATCACGACTTGTTCAATTGTCGGGTACATATTGTTAGCACACAATCTTCTCGTCTTAAAGAAGGTGATGGTGTACATACCATGAATTGTTGGGATGTCTTAACGCTGTAAGTGTGAGTGTCTTTACTGTTCCACTTAGCTAAAAGGAAACCTTCAACATTCACTCATTCTCATTTTATTTCACTTGCATATGGTTTGGGCATGCTTCCCCTCAACTGGGGGGTGGGGGCTTTAAAATCAAGTCACTAGTTTTATGATGATAATGGTTGCTTGGGTTAGGGACTGGAAAGCCTCTTGAAAGTGAAAGTAGGGGCTTTTCACTGGGTTAATTAAAAGTTTAAAACAGGCCCAGATTCGCTACCAGATTTGACTCTGTGTTAGTCCTACAAGTGCTGGGGAAGTTCCACGTCTGCCAGTAGCTCTAGCAACTGCTCTGGACCAAGGTGGTGGATCGGTCCTGAGTTGGTATTAGTGCAGCCCTCAGACTGCACAAGACAAGTTTCCTTGCGGTTAGTGGTTAATGTACAACCTGTCAGAGGACAGGGAACAAATGGCATTTGTGTCATTCTGCCTCCCCCAAGGCCCAGGGACCATTGCAGAGGAGGGAGTCAGAGGTCAGGATATGAGCAAAACAGTGTCTTCTGGATATGGCAGGACCAGCCAACCAGCCAGCATTCTAGTATGGTTGCTGTAGGAAGGGGGTCCCCAGCCTGTACTGCTAACTGAAGTGTTATTAACAGGTGATGGCCTCTGGGAAAGGGATGTTCAGTTTTCTTTACAGGTGTGGCTCCTGGTAGGGTGACCTTGCCCCCACGGGATGGTCCCACACCCTTTTCTGGACTTCATGGCACTCACATGAATGTGACAAGCACGTATACACACATAAATAAAAAAACTAAAAATAAATATTTTAAATATTCAGAAAATCTGTGTGTGGTGGCTCTCAGCTGTAATCCCAGTACTTAGGAAAGAGATGCAGGAGTGTGTTGCCATGGGCTACAGAGTGAGAGCTCATCTAAAAAAAAAACCAAGAAGTTGGAAAACCAGGCATAGTAACTCATTCATGTAATTGGAACACTCACAGGGTTAGGCAGGAATGCTGAGTTTGGGGTTAGCCTGAGCTATGTGGGAAATCCAAAATAATGTCCAACATAAGTTGTAAGAGAAAAAGGAGAACCAGGCAGTGGTGACATATGCCTTCAATCCCAGCACCCGGAAGTTCAAGGCCAGCCTGGTCTTCAAGAGCTAGTTCCAGGTTCCCAAGCTACAGAGAAACCCCATCTTGAAAAACCAAAAAAAAAAAAAAAAAAAAAAAAAATGAAGAAGAGAAAGGAAAACTGACATGTGGAATTACATTTTTTTTGGTAAATGTGTGTGTATGTGTGTTTGTAACAAGAGGGTGTAACTAATACCCATTATAGTATAACAAGTGAAACCCATAAAATCCACCCATTTCTGTAAGACTCTAGGTTATGCCATGATTTAAATAGAAGAGGATTTAAGTCTATTGGGTTAGCTGGCTGTAGGGTCTAAATTCAGTCAAGGACTCAGCTATGTTTTGATGCTTGTTGTGGTCAATCTTTATTGTGAACTATATTAGATTTAGAATCACCTAGGGGACCAACCCTGTGCATGTCTAAGAAGGCATTTCTACAAGGGTTTACCTGAGGAGGGAAGACACACCATCACTCCCTAAACATGAGTCGGATGCTTAGCCTAAATAAAAGAGCAGAAAAGTAAAGTGAATACCAGCCATGACTGCAGAAGGCTGGCTTCAACACATTCCTAAAGCCTTGATGCAAGCCTCCACTACCCTGGAAATTTCTTGTATGTCCAGTGAACCAACATTGAGTGAAGGATTCAAAGTTCAACTGTCTGCTTGAGATGTCAACTTGCCCCTCGTACCAGTGCTACAGTAGACTCCTGTACTATGGAAACAACGTGGGAAGCCATGTACCTAGGCAGCATTGTTCAAGCAGGATGACGTGTGTGTGAGGGGGTCCTCTTCATTCCAACACTATCTTTTCAAATAAAAGCATTCCAATGAACTGGCCTGATTACAGCCTGGAGATCTAAATGATGGAATCTTGGCTTCAAGGCATGGCTCCTGTTGTCTGACGTGAACGTTAAAGTCCCCCCTTACTGATGGCAATCTCTTCGATAATCACCAACTCTTTATCTGCACCTGCCCTGCCTTCAGCTTTGGCCAGGTGCAGGCTCCTTTCCCCACCACAGTGCACATTTTGCATCTGTTTACTCCAATCTTTGTTTTTTTTTTTTTCTCACTCTGAGTCTGACTAATACAGAAAGCGATATCATACCACAGTAAGAATGTTATGTTGCCTTGAAAATTCCTCCACCAAACAAATCCGTGTAGTATTTAAAACTTCAGCCTCACTCAGGTTCTCAGGAGATTGGCAGGACACAGTCAGATTTTTTGCCAAAAGAAAGCATAGATAATTTTCAGTCTAGTTCCCAATAGAGTTCTTACTCTCCTCTGAAAGCTCATGAACAGTGGCCTTCCTATTGACTTTTCCAGCTTCTAGACTTACAGAAGAGCTACTCCCCACTAAGTTCCTCTTAGGCCACGCCAAGGCTTCTCTAACTTTTACGAATTCTTTCCAAAAGCCTACAAAATGTGGTCAAGTAGTCATAGCAACAACCCTACTTCTCAGTATCAATTTTCTATACTAGTTACTTTTCTTGGTGCTAGGGATGAAGGGGTGTTGGGGGACCAGTCCATTATGGTGGGGTAGTGTCAAAGGCGTGCCTCTGACACCCAACAGGAAGCACAGAAAGTGAAATGCCAGGCATCAGCTAACTTCCTCCTTTCTCTCTTTATTCTGTCTGACATTCCAGCCTGTGCAAATGGCGCTGCCTACATTCCGGTCATCTTGTCTGGAAACACTCTCTCAGAAACACAGTCAAAGGTAAGTGTCACTCATGACCCAGGTGTCTATTACTCCAACCATGTCGTACGGGTAACAAATACTCAAAAATGCAAGAAGAAACAAAAGCAACAGCCCTAATATTAAGGACAGCAGAGGCCATCAAAGGAAGTCCAAGTTAGGAAAAATATCAACGTAAGAGAGAGTAGAAACTGAAAAGGCAAACGTCATAACACAGAGCCGAAAGCTACCCAGTAGAAAATTTGGATATCTTCTAGCAATGAAAAAGAGAGTTAGATATTTATTGTGTAGGTTCGAAAAGAAAAAGGGAAAGAGGATGGCCAGGTAGAATCCTTCCTTGAGTGGTTTGATGCATATACATCTTCAAGAATTAATATGAACTATTTAGGAGATAATATTGTCTGACTTGTAAGAATGGATTTTTTTCCTCAACAGAATTTGGTTATCGAGTGTAGAAACTCTAAGTGTAGAGTAAAGGGCCACCTTGTGACCAGATCAAGTACTGCAATTTGAACAAACCTGAGCAGAGTGTCTAGGTCAGAGAAAGGGGCTACTTATTATTATATTTTGGTTGTGAGCCTAGCCTTTAACGGTTGAGCCATCTCTCCAGCCCTGGGCTACTTGTTCTTGATCACTACTTTTCCACATGATAATTCTGAGGTGCCCTTGAACTATCTTGGAAGACAGTTGCACTCGACAACTAGGTAGAGATTCAGAGAGTTTTGAGTTCTAGGTTCTACACTTAGACAATGTGGAGGCTGAAAATAGAGGACATGGCAAATTTCCACTTGGCAAATTCTGATTCTGGACAGTGTGAGCACAGTTGTACTCTGTTTCCTGGCTCTAGGACAAACTGCCTCTTTTAAAACAGAACTGTAAGTCCCTTATTAAAACCAAGACTTTCGCCAGGTGTGATGGCGCACTCCTTTAATCCCAGCACTTGGGAGGCAGAGGCAGGTGGATCTCTGTGAGTTCGAGACCAGCCTGGTCTACAGAGTGAGATCCCGGACAGCCAAGACTACACAGAGAAACCCCGTCTCAGAAATAGAGTGAAAAAAAAAAGAGAAACTAATGCTTCTCCTCAGAGAATCCATACACCTTAAGTCAATGGATATGCACACAGACAAACCTTAGGTATACAAGTTTGAAAATTACTTTTGGAGATTCAAAATGAAGCACTTGTAGTTTTATTTACTCAGTAAATACAGAACATGGGGATCCATTGAAAGCATAGAACAGATAATATCAATAGAGCAGATTTAAGCTGAATATTCTAAATATAATTAGATAAAATAATAAATCCCATGTCACTTATAAGAGTGACACTTTAAATATAAGAATTGAGAATGATAGAAAGTCAGATATTAGAAAAAAACTTACCTGTAGTATCTAAAGAAAAACTGGCATCGAATCACTACAAAAAAAATCTAATAAGGTAAATGTTAAGACAAGAAACTAAATGTTCGAGTTTAAGATACATATTTCATAGTGTTAAGTTGGCCAACATAACAGCACAGGCTGTAGCTCAGTCAATAAAGCAGCCAAGGCTCTGGACTTAATTCCTACCTAGTACTGAAAAAGATCATTCTAAGAAGAAAATATTAAAGTCCTTTCTGCTTCTATGAACACTGTGTGTTAGTCCCAGTTTCCAATGCTATAATAAAATTCTTGATCCCGAGTGCTTTGTAGCAAAAAGAGGCTTTTTAGGTGCCATTTTAGAAAAGCCCGAGGTTGGTCTCCCGCATTTTGCCTCTGGGAATGGACTCCGGACAGATGGACTGACAGCAGCACGTGGCAGACATCCATAGGTAAGAGTAGCCATACGTGCAAAGAAGGAAGCGAGGCAATGTGCATGAGCTCTTTTTTTTACCTAACAGCGACCCACTCTTCAGTGAACTAACCGGATTCCCACATAAAGCATGAGACCTGCCAGGTGAGATGCCAGACACACGTGCCTTTAATCTCAGCATTTGGGAGGCAAAGGCTGGCAGATTTCTATGAGTTTAAGGCCAGACTGGTCTACACAGAGAGTTACAGGCCAGCCAAAGCTGCATAGTGAGACCTTGTCTCCAGAAACCAAAAACAGAAGTATGAGAGGCACATTAAACCCTTAGAGGGGCAGGGTACTCTGCCAATGAGCTAATAGAGTTCCCTGAAGTTTCACTTCTGAGATGGTCCACTGTCTGTATTCATTCATTTATCATATATGTCATATACACATACACACACACACAGCCATGCCATAGCGTGTATGCAAGGGTCAGAAGATGCCACACAGAGAATTATTTTGTTCTCTAGTTCTACCGTGTGGATTATTGAGACAGACCTCAGTTCTTCAGGTTATTAGAATATTAGGTCTGGCAGCCAGCACTTTTGCTGACTGAGCTATCTCACTGGTCATAAAAGGCTTACTTACTAGGTTGGTTTACACAATACAGTGGACAAGAGGTCAAGAACCGGCCAGCTGCTCAGTGCTCGAGGCTGTGATACGTGTCTCATGATCCCCTATCTGCACCAAGGGCCTGGAGGATGCCTGGGAGATACAGGTCTTCAGTTCATGTTGAAAGCAGGCAGGCGCCTGACTCCTCTAATATCAGTGAAGGAATCAGCAGCTGCAGCAGCAGGGTAGGTGAAACCACCATTGAGAGTAAAGGCCAAGCCAACAAGGAAGAGAAACTTTTCTTTTTCCACTCTTTTTTTTTTTTTTAAATCTGAGCCACTAGCAGAAGATGCTGCTCACATCTAAGATGGCTCTTCTCACGTCAAGTAACTAGCAATACATTCCCCTAGAAGATGCCCACAGGCTGACCTGGTCTAGCTCATTCCTCATTAAGACTCTCTTTGCAAGTGATTCTAGATTGCGTGAAGTTGCCAGTTTAAACTAAGCATCCAAACAGGAAGCAAATCGCCAGGTATTTTCAAATTAAACAGACTTATAATCTAATCACATTAGAAGTCCAAATTCGAAGTCAACCTGATCTTCATAGTGAGTTCCAGGCCAGTCAGATGACACTGTGTCTCAAAAAGTCAGTGATAACATTAAAAGATACACTTATCAATACATTGTAGGCAAAAGAAATGATATTCAAATGTGTTGATATGTTTGAAGGAGTGATTGTGAGAATGAAAACCCGTGGGGTTGCAGCTGTGTCTGTGCCTAGTGTGGAATTCGACAGGCTTAAATACATCAAAAGAAATTTTTGACAAAGTCCAATATCTAAGCTGTTTTTCAATACAGAGAGAGAAGTATTTTGCTTTATGTTTGGATTGTAAATTTTTCTAGTGTTAGGATAAATATGTATGTTCGAATGCTAGCTAAAGACATACTAAGAAAAAAAGATACTTCCCTGATGTCAAACAGTAAGAAACACAGTGTTTGCAGAAACAATTTGTAAATTTCATTAAACAAATAGACATCTGTTTTAATCAGCAATATCACATGGACACACACCTATACATCTTGGAGATGATGAAGAATCTGGTCGCTAAAGTTGCTGCATCAAGTTACTCCAATGCTCAGCTTTCACCAAAAGGCATACGAGATGACAGGACAGTGTATCTCACTGAAGGGACGACATTAAAGCCTGAGGCCTTGTGAGAGCCCTTACCAGGTAATGCTTTATATTTGTTTATATTTAAAATGATATTGCATAGCTGGGTATGGCGGTGCATGCCTTTAATCCCAGCACTCAGGTAGGCATAGGTGGGCAGATCTCTGAGGTTGAGGCAAACCTGATCTACAAAGTGAGTTCCAGGACAGCCAGGACTGTTACAGACAGAATCTCTGTCTTGAAAAAATAAACAATAGAATTATATATTTATTTATTCAGGTGTGCACAAGTGTACATGTCGCTGAGCAAATATAGAGGTCAGAGAAGAATTTGTGGTAGTCAGTTCTGCCCTTACACCGTGTCCGTCCCAGAGGTTGGATGAAGGCTGGTCATGCTTGGCAGCAAATGCACATATCTATCAAGAGAGCCATCTCTCTGGTCCAATAAATGCTTTGAAATAACTATTTTAAATGTCCTTCAAAATGCTAAATATGATCATTGAACAAAAGAAAAATGGAAATAGCGTAAGAACAAGACAACAAGAAGTCATGAAAGAAACCAAGCAAACTAGTTGTATAGCTGCACAGTGAAATGAATCATTCACTGGACTTGAAAACTGTTCAAGTATACATCCAAGAGGCTGCCAAACTCCATGAGCTCCAAATTGAAAGAGAGTTGCTCTAGGATGTGTTGTGCTCACACAGCTTAGTGCCTTGAAGCCAAAGACAAAGACGGAATCTTGAAGGAAAGTGTCTTGTTGACACTTCCATTGTTGAAACAATGAAAAATTATTAGCCACGTAATTCTCAAAAAAAAAAAAAAAAAAAGCAGTACGACAGCGTGCTTTACGTTCTGAAGGAAACAAATAACCCCCTGCCAATCGGCAGTTCCGCGTTTTCTAACTGTCTTCAACCGTAAGGGCTAAAGTAAGGCATTCCTAGACAAACAAAAGCTGAAAGAGAGTTTTCTTCCAGAAAAACCTGTCCTACCAGAAATGCTAAAGGGTAGTCATCAAGTTGAAATGAAAAGAGACCCGACTCTAACTCAAAGTTTCATGAGGAAATGACGATGTCAGATTAAATGAACTGGACAGACATAAAAGCCAATATTTATATTGGGTTTGTACCTCCACTTTTTATTGCTTGCTTGATTTAGAAAACAAAAATATGTCCATATTCACGTATCAGAAAAATACGGCACCTACATAAAATGGAATTTTACTCAGTCATAAAGAAAAATAAAGAAGGAATTATGAACTTCTCAAGAAAATGGATAGAACAGGAGCATATTGTATTAAGAAACACTCCAGACTTAGCTTCTAATTTTCATACCTATGTGAGAATGGGTGTGTTTAGAGGCCAGGAAGCTAAAAACATGACCCTTGAGATAAGAAAAGGGCAAGGAAAAAGAAATGAGGCAAATTTCACCGCCACCACCCCAGATTTCAAGATTTTTTAAAATCATATAGGAAACAAGAAGGCCACCATACTTTGATTAGAATATTTAATTTATCAGTAAATATAATAATATAACCAAACAACAGAGCAAAGATTTAAGAAAGAGCAATAGTGGAAACTTCTTCGGCATTCGACTTGCAGAATTCGATAGGTGATCCAAGCTCAAGTAAATGAGAAGAAGAGTTTAATAAGACTGTCAATCGAATATAGAAGACATACGCATAATTATCGCAAAACAACCGTAGAATATACGTTCTTCTTCCATGCTTGTGAAAAATCCCTAAAATTATAATTTTATAATTATGTCAATTAATTTTTTAAAGATTAATATTATACAATGTATTTTCCCTAACCACAATCAAACGATGAACACCCAAATATATAAAAAACTTCTGCAACTCAGAAAAAGGACAATAAACTTTTCACACGGAAAATAAGTATTTGTATGGTTGTGAAGACCTGCAATCTTTATGCATTAAAATAAGAAGGTAAAATGGTAAAGCTGGTGTAAAAAACAGCCGTGTAAAACAAAAACAAAAACAAAAACAAAAACCAGCCGTGTAGCCTTGTACAGTGTTTCGCAACCTTCCTAATGCTGCGACCCTTTAATATAGTTCCTCATATTGTGGTGACCCCCCAATCATAAAATTATTTTCATTGCTACTTCATAACTGTATTTTTGTTACCGTTATGAAATGTAATATAGTGTAAATATCTGATATGCAGGACATCTGGTATGCAACCCCCAAAGGCATTGCAACCCATAGATTGAGAACCACTGACTTTGTGGTTATTTAAAAATATAAGCAGGATCATCATATGTATTAGTTATGTCTCTGCTGTTGTAATAGCCTGACAAAATCAATTAAAGGAAGAAGGAAGGAAGGAAGGAAGGAAGGAAGGAAGGAAGGAAGGAAGGAAGGAAGGAAGAAGGGAGGGAGAGAGAAAGGGAGGGAGGGAGGAAATGGGGAGTTTATTTTGGCTAACAGTCCCAGGGTATAGTCCTTCATGGTGTCAGGAGCTTAAGGAGGCTTATCATATCATGTCCACAATCAGGAAGTAGATCGTTCTGTGCTCAGGTAGCTTCCTCGTTTATACTGTTATTCCTTGGAAACTACAGCTCCCAGACTTCCCCTGGGTCACCTGCGCGCGCTGGTCGCGCCCAGGTGAAGGCCATTCCTCCCAGATAACCTTGCGCCCCCCGTTAAAAGCGAAGGTCCACGAGGTTTCCCCTCTCTTGGCCCCTCTCTTGTTCCCTTTCCCCCTTGTGTGTCTTGCACGCCCCGCCCTTATCGTGTTCCCCTCTCCCCATTAAACGCACCCACGTGGGAGCTGCGTGTCTGTCTCTTCCTTTGCGTCCGCCTATCCTGTGTTTGTCCACACACCCACGCCGCCCCGCCGCCGTTTTTAAGGAATATTATATACAGTTCAGGATCTAAGCCCAGGAAATGGCACTGCCTTTCTTCAGAGTGGGTCATCTCACCTCAGTTAACCCAGTCAAGACAGTTCCTCATAGGCATGCCCGGAGGTAACCGAATCTGAGTATCCTTAAAGGTGTGCCTGGAGATTTGTCTCCCACGTGGTTCTAGAGCCTGTCAAAGTTAACAGTTCTAAAGATAACAGCTCAACCCCTTGTCAACATGACCCGAGCCGGTCACTTATAAACTGTCACCTTCTACCTCTTAGTTCCGCAATCTTACCTTACACTGCAAAAATATATCCCACCCAACTTCAAAAGTTTCCATAATCTTTAACAATCCAAAGACTTTTTAAAAGTCTGAATTCTCTTCTGAGACTCAAGAATGTCTCTTAACTGTGGATTCCTATAACACACACACACACACACACACAAAGGAAAACAATCAAATTGCTCAATTCTCACACCCAGAGGCACAAAATTTAATCATTAACACAAAAAAGAAGGTGAGAATCCCAACAAGGAATGACCAGGGCAAAGCAAGGCTAAAATGTAGCAAGGCAAGCCTCGAATCCTGAAACTTTATGGCCAACATTTCGGGCTCGTGCTGGATCTCCAGAGGGCTTGAATAGCTCCATCTGTCCAGTTCTGCTGCCTGTAGCAATATGTCTTCTCTCTTGGGCAATCTTTACACTAAGTCTGCAGCTTTCCTCAATGAACATCTCACTCTCCTAATGTCTGCAACATTCTGGGATCTCTCCAGTGATTTCCCTTCAGATCTTCCTGCAGTAATGCTTTAGGGCCACCTTGCAGGTCCTTCAACACCACTGCGTAGTTCTTGGTGTCTGGGGCTCTCTGGGATTGTGGGGAAAGTCTCTGATGACCGCACCACTGAGCTTCTTCTATGCCTGCAGACTCAATACCCACACGGATAGCTAAACTTTTCTAGATTTTCTAGATTTTTAGCAGCAACCAATTCTTTTGCTTTTGTTAATGTATCTTTCAGATTTGACACTGAGTGGCTCTTTGTGTCCTGGGTATTAAACAAAGCATGGTGACATCTCAAGATTTTTGGAGGGGGAGGAGGAGAGGTGAGACAGGGTTCTCTGTGTAGCATTGCCTGTCCTGGAACTCATTTTGTAGACCTCAAACTCATAGAGATCCTCCTGCCTCTGCTTCCTGAGTGCTGGAATTAAGGTGTGTGCCTAAAGTACTAAACATTGCAGACACTGTAGAGAGACTGTTTAAAAATCTAAGCATGACTCGGGAGGCAGAGGCAGGTGGATCACGGTGAGTTCGAGGCCAGGCTGGTCTACAAGAGCTAGTTCCAGGAAGGACAGGCTCCAAAGCTACAAAGAAACCCTTCCTCGAAAACACACACACACACACACATACACACACACAAATCTGAGAATGAAGACATTTCAAACAGCAAGCAGGCCACTCAGCTTAGAAATTCAAAGGGGTTTTCTGAATGGCCAAGCCTTCTAGTGGGTTTCTGAAATCTCTCCTATTCCTGTGGTTGGAAGAAAATAAAATTTTTATGAGGAAGTAGACTACTGTTTCCTAAGGTGTGGCTTGTTCAGAGGTTTGGCCCTGAAGCCTGAATCCTTGTCTGAGGAAGACACTTTACTTTTTGAACCTGTGGGTAAAGGAAAAATGCCAAAGCACGATGGGGTGGCAAGAGTTCCAGGATCATGGCTCCCTATTATCCGCACAGAGGGAAGTGTAAGACCAAACAAACACAAATGAGTCCCCCATGCCCTTTGGAAATTGTCAAGTTGGGAGGGTAGGCCCCAGCCCCTCACATCTATCCCAGCTCCCAGGCCTGGTCTGGACTCCAAATCCCAGCAGGCCAGGTCCTGACACTACTCCCCAGGGTATTTAAGTGATTTCCCAAAAGAGGAACAAGTGGTCTCCCTTTCTTCCTCCCTGGGGAGGGGGTCGCATTTTTGCAGCTTCCCGGTTTCCCCCACGGGGCCACCCAAGACTGCAGATCTCCCATTAAACCTGGATATATTCCTTAATTTGGCTTGTTTTGATTTGGCTTGATTGGGAGCTTTTGCATCAGCAGGGAGCTCGCCTTAGGAAATATTCCTAACAGAAACTCTTTTGCAAAAGACAATGATGCTAAGTACAAACCATCATGACATTAGAAAACAAATTTTCTTTGCAAAGAGAAGGAAACAATAGATAATTCTGGAGCTGGGAGATTTTTGAGTATACTTCAGATATCTTTTTACAAGGGAGTTACTTGAAGGAACCCTTGGAAAGCATAATTGTCCCCCAGGGGAACTTTTATTATCTCTTTGAACATGGCCGCACTCAAACTTTCGGCATATTTCAAAAGATGACAGTAGAATGCGAATTTCTGCCGTCCAACATAAGGTCATCATGTGTGTGGAGTTCAGGACCACGTGGCTAAATAGCAGGCCAAGCTTTTTCAGTATTTATAGACACCAGAGAAACGCAAGTGTTTTATCTCAAATACGCATGACAGCCCACTGAGTATTATGGCATACATGGGTGTATGTATGTGTGCATGTATGTATAGACCATGCTGCCCACTCTAGTGTTCAGATTCTGTGTGACTCACCGTAGTGGTCTACAAAGATGGACCCCTGGCAAGCTACAGTTCATGGATGAAGAGCTTTTTTCCCAGTACTGGGCGAAATATTCTTTGACTAGAAAGATAATAGAGAAAAGAAAAAGAACCCGATTAGCAGGTTACAGACCGAGACATTACCTGGGGGCACTGATTTTGTTAACAAAGAGCTCTTTGGGAAGATTATTGCTGTTTACTGTGCTCTAAAAGAGAAAGTGACACCAAATTTGAGAGCTTTGTTAACAAAATCAGAAGGATTAATTGGTGGCAACTGAAAATCCGAAAAGCAAAAAGCCTTGATTTAAGGAGCTAGAAGTCAATTCATGAAATACCAGCCATGCTTTCTCTGCCTATTAATTATCTAAAAGGGGAGCAAGCAGGGTTGCTGGTCACGTGGATGACTCTTAGATTCCCTTACATACCTTTTTATGTCCCTGGCCGGCTGCCCAGTCTTTGAATTGTGATCCAAATGTAGTGAGGCACTGTTTGCCAAGCGTTTCCCTAGTGTTCACTGAGAGGAAAGGAGCCACGGATTCCCAGGGTATGTGTGTGGAGAGAGAGCACATGTCAGCCGCCACTGCCAGTATGCTTTCCTAAAATTTGTTTTGTATGTTGGGGTTCTGATCACTTCAGCTGGGGAGGGAGTCTGTGCTTAACATTAAATATATGTAATTCTTTACCAAAAAGTAAAAGTTGTGTTCATTATTAACAGTACCCCTTTGCATTCCAGATAGCGCTCAAAATAGCCAGGCTCCAGTGTGAAAGTCCTCAGTGTGGCGATGCTGGCAGCTGTTTCCCGTGTCAGTCAACACATTATGTACATAGAACAAGATTACTGTTCCTTGAATTCTCCAGCTGTGTGGGACAATGATATAATCCATTTTTTATATTTAATTGGCAATAAATTGTTCAATTGTTTTGGCATTTGGGAACGTCCAAGGTGTCCATTATTGTTCTGAGAAGCAAGGTTTTGTATTTTGTAGCATTTAATTTCCAGCTGCTAACTTAAAATAGTAGATAGCTACAATCACATATTTTCATTAATTACTTATTGAAATAAAAGATGGGAGTTATGACAAAAGAGAAGTTGAGAAAAAAAAACCACACAGAGGCATGACTTCATTTCTACTAGGGCGATTATAATCAAAAGCATTTAGGCAATAAAACATGTTGGTCTGGGGAGATGGCTTAGCGGATAAACATGCTTGTCGTGTAAGTGAGAAGACCGTAGTTCAGATCCTCAGAGCCAAAATAAAAGCCTGACAGGTGTGCAGTGGCCTGTAATCCTAGTACTTGGGATTCAGACACAGGATCCCTGAGGCAATACATAGAATACCTGAAATTGGTGGGTAAGGTTTACCAAGAGACCCTGCCTCAGTAAATAAAATGGGGGGGGAGGGGTCAAAGAAGACATCCATCAACTTCAGGCCTGCCAGGCACACTCACATATACAAGCAAAAAAATGTTATCAGTGATATAGAGAAATAAGAAAAGTTATGTATCCTTGATGGCCATATTTGAAAAGCAGATTAGAAATGCCTTTAGCAATTGAACAGAATGAACATATGATCCAACGATCTGCCTCTCAAAATGTGTCCCAGGACAGTGTGGAACTGGCAACGTTCCAGCAGGCCACCTGTTTTAAATGCCACAGCACAGCAGAGACATAAGACCTCAAGAAGTCAATTCACTGGCAATTCAGTGAAGTTGTGATACATAAGAACCCCAGTGCATCCGCAGCTGCAGCTGTGGGGCTATCAGAGAGCAAAAGACCAAGGCAGGGCGGGATGGAGACAAAGGTGGGGTTCAAAAGCTGAGGGCTAATGTGCAAGGACCCGCCCCCGCCTTCAGGCCCTGTTCTTGAGCATATATTGAAACCATGTCCTTCCTTAAATGGAAGGCACGATACACAAACTAAGTTTCTGTGTGCACAGGTGCAAATGAGGCGTCATCAAGCACAGCCCAGAGCTACTGTGAAACAAATATTTTCCCCATGAAATGATCAAGTCTTAAACATATGTGTTTTATAATGGTAAAGTTTATTCCTCTGGCTAAGAAATCCAAAGGTAATTTGCAATTGGCATGCCTTTTTTATACATCTGCTATTAAAAGTTTACTGTTCCCCTGCTTTCCAAAAGTGATTGATAAACCTCTTTCATTTATGTCTGTTTTTCATTTTGTGATACAAAATTAATAATACAAATACAGATGAATATATATTCATTTTGTGGAAAATAAGAAAGATAATACAGATTGACCTCTTTGACCCGGAATAAGACTTTACATGATATCATATAAATGGTCACATACATGTTGCTTTGTAGCTTGCAATTTTTGGTTTATAACGAACTACCAGATGACTGGCCACTCATGCAAATAAACAAAACTTCTTATTAAATTAGTGGGGTAGAATTGAAAGATGAGATATGTACAGTTGAATTTTATGTATGACTGTAACCAATAGTGAATGATTGAAGTAAAATGATAGCAAACACTTATGAGAAAAAATGGAAACAGAAAGCAGTGGAAGTATTAATAACAGAACATAATTCCTGAGGCTACTGATTAAAAGGGACGTTCCCGAGAATGGGTATGGTTAGAATGCAGAGCCCTAAATTTTTTTCTCAGACTTCTTATTTCTTCCAAACATCTTTCCATCTCGTCTTCCTCTCCTGTCATTTCTTCGCCTTTAAAATGCCTATAGTCTATATCTTCTTTAAATTCTTCAAGAGACTGAAGCAGCCGCTGTCTGAAATTCCCTTCCATTCGCTGGCCTTCAAATGCTCCATAGGGATGTTCGTCCTCCATCTTTGGCTCACTGCACTTGGGCTTTCCTTCTTTTTCACTACAGGACTTTTGCATGATGTTGCTGTTTCCTGCTTAACTCCAGGGAGAAAAAGCAGAGACGAATTACTTTGTTACTTTTGAATCACTTTCTCTTTGAATCAAGGTCTTAGGCCATTTCCCCATTCCTGACTGGTCCACAATTCCAGCCTTTTAGAAACTGAGAATGTCTCAGCTTCTTCAGCTTTCTGTCCAGTATCCTTTTCCTCTTCCCCACCCTTCAACCCTGAACCCACCCATTTGTCAGTAGATAAACTGAATGGCTAGCAAAGCTGCAAACTTTACCCAGTATTGTCCCTTCCCAGCTCCCACCCTAAGAACCCAGGTCTAAGTGAAAACCACACAACACCCGGTACAAATGCAGGAGAGTTTCTCACTCCGTCTTCCCGCCGGGTGGTCTCTGTGAACACAGATCCCTGGACCTACAAACAGAAACAAGGGGTCAGGGAAGAGAGAGTGGAATCTGGGACTTTCGTCACTGTGATAGTTTCGAGTAATCCACTGCTTGGTTCTTTTCCTGTCCTCTAAATTTTTTTTGTGCCTGTTCCCTGCTTGACCCTTGTAAGAGTAGGTATCTTCCATCTCCCATTTTGACTCCACCATTTCAGGTTAGCATTAAATGGGGTGAACTCCTTTTAAATTATCGCGATTTTTATTGTCTCCATCCCATGCATTCTGTCTTTGTCCATCCATTAAATCACATTTCAGTGCTACCATGTTCTCTTCAGTGAATTGGGGAAAGACAAAAAAAGGGGCCAAGCTTTTCAGGAAAAGAGAAGCCTATTGTTTCTCAGTTATCACTGAATCACTGGGTGTTTCTCAAGCCTTTCCCATGTTCCCTGGTTCTTTTCCAAATACGCAATTATTGGCAGCAAGATAGCTCAGTGGGTAAAGGCACTTGCTGCTGTTTAGCCTGAAAACCTTAGTTCAGGCTCTTAGATCTCAGGGATCTACATGGTAGGAGGAGAGAACCAACTCCTGCATATTGTCCTCTGATCTCCATGTGTACACAGCGGAACATGCATTCACGAACATGCATGCAAATAGATACACTAATTAAAAATTAATACAAATGCAATTGTCTATCCCCCAATTAGAGATCTGGGGAAACAAGTTTAGATGGATTCCTGTCTCATTCAGCCACTATCACTCCAAGGGGTTCTGGTGGTTTCTGCACAACCAATCTGCTGGGGTTTAAGGAGTTTACCTTCTCTTCTCCTTGGCCACGAGTCTTCAGGGCAGTAAAGAGCTCGCACCCAGAGGAGAAAGGAACCTGGATATATAACGACTTGGGCTCACGTCAGTTTCTAATCACGTGAGGATTATGTCATATTCCAACTCTGGTCCCCACTTTCCCCTCCCATCAGCAGTGCTGCAGAAGTAGACCTGTCTCCTAACCTCCCACCCCCGCCACACCAGGCCCTGTCACTCATTTTGGCCTTTGCTAATTTCAGAGGTCAAAAGTGGCCCCTTCTCCTTATGGATGGAATGTGCCTTTCTCTGATTACCAGGGAGGGGCTGCATCTTCTCGTGGTTATATTAACCATCATTCCTTTTTTAGGGATTGTGTTGAGAGAAAGGATTACTCGTCCTTGTCTTGGTTGCAAGAACCGGAAAGTAGAAGTCTTGCCTCTACTTACCCTTCCCTCAGACATGAATAAGTATCATTTCTTTATAGTGTAATATTTGAAACCAAATTGGAGTATACAAGACAAACTAGGAAACGAGGTAACAATTGGGTTTATGTATTTTCACTTTTTTTCCAGGTATCTTCTTAGTTTTCAACTTTCCATAAACACAAGTCTCATAATTGGAAATAAGGTAAAGATATGCATATTTGGAAAAAAGACTAAAAATAGGAAGATAAAAAGACCGAAGCACCTGTTTCAGCTAATGAAGTCAGAATATAAATATAGACTTTTCAGGCAGGCACATTTTTAGAAGTTCAAAATGTACAGAGCAGTTGGAGCAGGCCCTTCCACAGAGACTTTCGAGCAGGTGAAGACCTCCTATCACATGGATCTCTAAGACTATAATCCCACAGCATTCTATCCTGAGATATGCAGATCTCAAAAGTCAATCACAAATATCTACTAGTTGGATTCCACACTTTCAGTTTGTGCCATGTCATGTTCTTTTACTCCCTTGAATGTTGTGCCCCGAATAACCCACTTCTTAAAATCTTTATCTTTGCTCAGAACTTTTCTTGTTTTCTTCTCTCAAACATTTCTGTCCTATTTATTTGCCTAGACTTTATTCTGCCATTTTAAGGAAAATCAGTTTCAGAAACCACTACCCATCATACTAAACACATCTTTCTTGCTAAGGATTTTAGTACTTACATAATGGATTTGTTTACCTGAAAATAAGCAATGGGGAAAACTATGCAAAGTTCTTCTGTCTTGTTTATTAGGAAGTCTGTAGCTCATTGCAAATGTAATCACTACTAGTAAGCTTGATGGGAATGATTCCAGAAAAAAGAAGAGCTCTTTTAAAAAGTAGAGCTTTGTGGAGCCCATTTTGAAAGAATGATTAGCTTTAATAGAGAACTCAGCTAGTGATCAGCCAGAGAAGAAACAAGGCTCTTATCCAAAAGCTCACTAGAAACTAAATCCTACTAACACATTTGTAATTTAAGAAGTGAATCTTCTTGAAAGTGAATGTTAGTATGACATCGGTGTTATCAACACCTTCATTTCAATCTTGTAAGAGACCTTAAGGTGAAACCATCCAACCTAAACTACCTAGGGCCTAGTTCCTTGGCCCACAGATATTGAGATGATAAAAGTTTGTTGTTTTGCATTACAAGTATAAGGACGATTTGTAATACAGAATTAGATAACACAGATAACTAGGAATTAAGTTTGTGTACTTCAGATGTACTTAACAAATTGTGCTCCTTTAAACCTCTTTGAGATCTGCTGCATATAACATTTAAAATGACTTAAGTTTTCTGCATTGAACTGTGACCATTCCTAACAAATGGGCACCATTTATAGGCAGAGATTTTGTCGGCACCACAGGCTCCAAAATAAATACAGAGACTTAATATTAATTACAAGTACTCAGTCGACAGCACTAGCTTATTACTAACTAGTTCTTACATTCAAAATTAACCCATATTTCTTATCTACCCTCTGCCACATGGTGCTACCCTCTCTCAACATGGCATGTTCATCTCTTCTCTCTGTATCTGGCTCATGACTCCCCAGACTCCAACCTTCTTCCCAGCATTCTCTCTACCCCTAAAATCCTGCCTAGTATTGACCAATCAGCTTTTTATTAACAATGAGAGCAACACATTTTCACAGTGTATGGAAGGATTATTCCATTCCATAGCATTTCCCCCATTTTCTCCAAATAAAAATAAAGGTTTTAACTTTAGCATAGCAAAAATATACACAACAAAAATAGTTATATAGTAAGAATTACAATTACAATATCCAGTCAATTTGTATTTGGCAAAATTAGAGAAGATGTTCTATTATTTATCTTATCTTTGTGAGTCTAAAGTTTTATACCTAATTTACCATTTTATCATAGCTAAAGAAAACCTTTTCTAATTATTTAGTCTTTAACTTCATCAAAGACCCCAGAAGGGTGAAATGTTACCTAACGACAGAGATAGCTGGCTGCCTAAGTTCTTCTGTAACGTTGGGGCATTCAACTTTGGCCTATAAGCCTAATATATCTGACAGACATTTTTGAGAAGAAGAGAATTTTGAAGAACTATCTTGGAAAATTTTGGCCGTCACTTTTTTTGTTTTCATCCTGCTGATCCATTTTGGACAGCATACTGTCAGCAATTGAAGCAAGGGCAGTTTCTTGCTCAAATGGGATAGCTTTTGCCATAAAAAAGTAAACTCCAGCCGGGCGGCGGTGGCACATGCCTTTAATCCCAGCACTTGGGAGGCAGAGGCAGGCGGATCTCTGTGAGTTCGAGACCAGCTTGGTCTACAAGAGCTAGTTCCAGGACAGGCTCCAAAACCACAGAGAAACCCTGTCTTGAAGAAAAAAAAAAGTAAACTCCATACAGAGGTTCGTCTATGCCCATTATCTTCTTTTGAAGTAAATGGGTGCTGTAAATAGCAGATATATCTCACTGTCAGGAAAAACCTTATGTTATTAAAATATTTTAAATGCCATATTCTGTAGGTCTTTTAAGTGTTTGAAAACTATATATCTATCCTAAATATATCAGTTTAACTTTGTGACATCCTTGCTCGTGTTCTCCCTCCATCTGCTTCTCATTGGGACCTTGGGAGCTCAGTCCAGTGCTCCAGTGTGGGTCTCTGTCTCTATCTCCATCCATCACCAGATGAAGGTTCTATGGTGATATGAAAGATATTCGTCAGTAATGCTATAGGATAGGGTCAGTTCAGGTTCCCTATCCTCAGTTTCCCAAGGGACTAACTGGGGACATCGCCTTGGGCTCCTGGGAGCCACTCTAGGTTCAAGTCTCTTGCCAACACTAAGGTGGCTCTTTTAACTAAGATATGTGCTTCCCTGCTCCCCTATCCGACCTTCCTTTATCCCAATCTTCCTGTTTCCCCAAGTTCCCCCAATCCTCCCCTTCTTACTTTTCTCTCCCTGTCCCCCCTTATCCCCAACCCACCCCCAAGATCCCAATTTTGTCCCCGGCAATTTTATCTACTTCCCTTAGCCAAGAGGATAACTATATGTTTTTTCTTGGGTTCACCTTCTTCTTTAGCTTCGTCAGGTTCACCGGGTATACACTCCGTGACCTTTATTTATGGCTAGAAACCAATTATGAGTGAATACATCCCATGTTCATCTTTTTGGGTCTGGGTTACCTCGCTCAGGATAGTGTTTTCTATTTCCATCCATTTGCATGCAAAATTCGAGAAGTCATTGTTTTTTACCGCAGCATAATACTCTAATGTGTATATATTCCACACTTTCTTCATCCATTCTTCCATTGAAGGGCATCTAGGTTGTTTCCAGGTTCTGGCTATTACAAATAATGCTGCTATGAACATTGTTGCGGGAGGTCTTTCCGCCCCTCCAACCAATAGCTGCTGTGATACCAGCCCATTGGGGCGTGGTCTCACTCCCTTTAAAAAAGCGGCTATTTCCTCTGCTCGCTCTCTTCTCTTACGGCTCCACTGGAGACAAGACTCCCTTCCTGGTTGCGCAGATGGCTGTTGTCTGGGATTGTGATCTGTAAGTTTTTCCCCTTTAAATAAATAACACCCTATTAATCATAACTCCAAACTGGTGTTGCCTTGTTCGTGACTTACGCCTTCAGAACATAGTTGAACAAATGCTTTTGTCATATGATAGGGCATCTCTTGGGTATATTCCCAAGAGTGGTATTGCTGGGTCCAGGGGTAGGTTGATCCGGTGCTGGCACAACTGGATGTCAACCTGTAGAAGATTGAAATTAGACCCATATCTATCACCTTGCACAAAACTCAAGTCCAAATGGATCAAAGACCTCAATATCAGTCCGAACACACTGAACCTGATAGAAGAGAAAGTGGGAAGTACCCTACAACAGATGGGCACAGGAGATCGCTTCTTAAGTATAACTCCAGCAGCACAGACACTAAGGACAACATTGAATAAATGGGACCTACTAAAGCTGAGAAGCTTCTGTAAAGCAAAGGACACTGTCACTAAGACAAAAAGGCAACCTACTGACTGGGAGAAGATCTTCACCAACCCCGAAACAGACAAAGGTCTGATCTCCAAAATATATAGAGAACTCAAGAAACTAGACTCTAAAATGCTAATTAACCCAATTAAAAAATGGGGCACTGAACTGAACAGAGAATTCTCAAAAGAAGAAGTTCAAATGGCCAAAAGACACCTAAGGTCATGCTCAACCTCATTAGCAATCAGGGAAATGCAAATCAAAACAACTTTGAGATATCATCTAACACCTGTCAGAATGGCTAAAATCAAAAGCACCGATGATAGCCTTTGCTGGAGAGGCTGTGGAGGAAGGGGTACCCTCATCCATTGCTGGTGGGAATGCAATCTTGTGCAACCACTTTGGAAATCAGTGTTTCGGTTTCTCAGGAAATTCAGTTTAACTTTGAAAAGATACCTAATGTGACTATAAGTTTGATTAGTATAGATGACTATTAACCTATAGTTCTTAATTATTCATGACATTTTTAAATGAGTTGCATAGGCACAATGTCCCAAACATAAGTAGAAACATGCATACAGTATAACAAAATTAACTTTAAATTTGCATCAATAAACTAAAATCCATACCAATGTAAAGTATTTTGAGATTAATAGCTGCTTTTTTGGATTAAAGGAGATTCAATAATCTACCTTTTATCTCATCATGACTTTTTTTCCTTGTCAGTACTTCAATGTTGTGTACATCAGACTGTAGTGGAGGCAACTACAAATGCAATTCTGTGTTTCTGCACAGCATCGGCATTACAGCAAGCCCAGCTTATGTTCCACCATCAACTGTGGCTCACCCATCAGCTCACTTTGTGATGGATCATTAAAAATATCCTCAAAATCAATGGTCTCATCATTGACCCTCAAAATATCCAGTGACAGGTTTGAGCTTGGAAGAAATGGAAGACACTGAACTTGCTGTACCGCTTTGAATTCCATCTGTAACTTCAGGGCAGCAAACAATCCCCAGATGTTCCTCAGGGTGGAAAAGTTCACCTTGTATTGGTTGTGCTGGAAATTTTTTCCTAATAATTCAAGAGGGTGGCTGGTCAATCTAATAAATGTGACTTCATGAGGGTATATGTTTATTAATTGTTATTAATTATTTACTTTTAGAACTATTACTTAAATACAAGAAATCACACACATATGAAAAAGACATTTCAAATGAGTAATGAAAAACATTCTTGTGAAATCACACTTACTATGTGAAAAACTACATTACCCAAGAAAGTCATGCTCTTCTGTAGACAATACCTGAACAACCACACATGAGGAGCTTTATGCCTGTGCAAAGTCATAGAACTCTTTTAGACAATGAAAAGCTATATAGAATCTTCTTGGTCATCTTTGCTCTGTTTTTTTTTTATCTTACATTGGTATTACCTGAGGATGGAGGAAAATTGGAATGAAATATTGAATGAATGTATACATACCAATATTTATGTACATATACTTTTAATATATGTCAACAAATGTATACAGATATTTACATGCATGAACACACATACACTATTAAAATAAAGACACGCAGAAACATTAGCAATAGAACTTTATTCATTTATTTATTTATTCATCTATCTATTTGTTTATTTGGGTTTTCAAGACAGGGTTTCATCTATGTAACAGCCCTGGCTGTCTTGGAACTCACTTTCTAGACAAGGCTGGCTTTGAGCTCACAGAGATCAGCTTGCCTCTGCCTTCCTAGTGGATGGTATTAAAGATGTGTGCCACCATGCACAGATAAGCCACGGGGCTTTAAATAGTGACTATAACAAAGATTTTTTCCCCGTCTTGATGATATTATTTGGTGTTTTTAGGTCTACAGGGACCACGCTTAGCTTTTAGTTCTCTGTTTAATACTGACATTCATCTTTAAATGAGATCTTGTGCTATTAACATTAATTAACCCAGTCTACCTGGTTAACTTTTGGAGTCACCCTGCTTCCATACCTTGTCTGGGTCTCATGCCTTCCGTATTCAGTATGCCTTGTATTCACTTTGACAGCTGCATCTGTCACTCTCCCAGTTTATGACTGCTAGGACAGATGATTCCCTAGTGTTCTTTCTTCCATTTTCTCCCCCAGAGATGCCTATGTAAGATGTGAAAGGTCATTTATCTATTTAGTACTATGCATACAAGTCACCTTAAGATTTAAAGTGACGTCTGTCTCAATCTGCAGCTACAGTCTCGTCCAACTTCTACATACAACTGCCATCCTTTTATTCATGATATGTTAACAGTTATTCTTTGACTTTCTGGATGCCCAGCACTATCTTCTTAGAGGCAAGTTCTACACTGCTAAGAAATATGTTCTCTTTGGGTGGTGGTTTAGAGGAAGGTTGAAAGGAGGAGTGGACTATTGGGGTCAGTAGGTTATAGGAGAAGGCAATGGGTATGCTGGCCTCAAATAGAAAATACTCTAAGAAATACATGGGCCAGCATGACAAAAGTTAGGAGGATATAAAATTAGGATGAGATATATGGAGGAGACCTGTCAAAGGAACCTGAACCATAAAACCTTACAATTAGTTACTTCGTAGGTAGAGGTTCCCTCACTCCGTTTTTAGGGGTGTTTATTGGCATTTGTTTGAAAGTGTTTCCGTGTAAGTACTTTATGACACAAACCTAGGAGATCTCTAAATTCTCTTAGGGAGTTTTGTTAAAGGCAGGATCATGTGTAGCCAAGGCTGGCCTCAAGCTTCCTATGTAGCAGAGACTGACCTTAAAATCCTGACTCTCCTGCCTCAGTCTCCCACATACTGAGATCACAGGCGTATACCAAGCCAAGCAGCCCTCTTAAGATTTTCCCATAGCCACACTGATGAATATCTTGCATATCACCATAAAACCTTCATCTGGAGATGGATGGAGATAAAGACAGAGACCCACACTGGAGCACTGGACTGAGCTCCCAAGGCCCAGAAGAAGAGCAGAAGGAGGGAGAAAATGAGCAAGGAAGTCAGGACCGTGAGGGGTGCATCCACCCATGGAGACGGTGGGACTGATCTAATGGGAGCTCACCAAAGCAAGCTGGACTGGGACTGAACGAGCATGTGACCAGACCGAATTCTTTGAATGTGGCTGGCAATGAGGACTGACTGAGAAGCCAATGATAATGAAACTGGGTTTTGATTCTACTGCACGTACTGGCTTTTTGAGATCCTAGGCTGTTTGGATGCACACCTTCCTAGACCTGGATGGAAAGGGGGAGGACCTTGGACTTCCCACAGGGCAGGGAACCCTGACTGCTCTTAGGACTGGAGAGGGAGTCGGAGGGAAAAGGGGGAGGTGGAAGAAAGTGGGAGGAGGGGAGGAGTTGGACATTTTTAATAAATAAGTAAATAAATAAAATAAAAACAAAAAGATGGAAATATTTAAAAAAAAGACTTTCCCCTCTTATTTCCATGTTACAGTGTAAAAGTTCACCAAAATTGCTGTATGGAAGTATGTTAAAATACTCATCTACCACTGAATTCATACCTACACTACTAGATATTCTTCCAAAGAAATAATAAAATTATTCTGGGTATATATAAGTAGAATTCAATAAGTAGAATGCTTACCTAGCATGCACAATGGCCTGGATTTATTCCTTAACATTACATAAAATCTGGCATGGTGGCATGGGCCTGTAATCTCAGTACTTAGGAGTTAGAGAAGAAAAATCAGAAGATTAGAAATTCATGATCATTCTCAGTTACATAGAGAGATCAAGGCCAGTCTGGGATACATACAAACTTGTCTCAAAAAAATTAAAATTACATAAATTAAACTATGACAGAATCATTCATTAAATATTGGGTGTTCAGATTTACTTTATGTACACTGATAATAACTTGGTCAATATTAAACACAAATGGAGAAGATTTTGTGTATGGATGTACACAAATGTATGAATGTATTCCAGAGTTCAGGAATCACTCCTATTAGCTAAGATTTAACTGTTCCCAGTGATAATTTCCCCTATATTCCTTTACATAATTCATTAAATTTTCCATTCCTCTATTTTCTACTGTTTTTATATAGATTATATTAAATGTAATATTTTATATAAGCCAATTAATCTTTATTTGTGTATATTCCATTGTGTTTCACTTACATTTGTGTTACTAAAATATGTTTTTCAAAAGAAAGGGTCTCATGTAGCCCATGATGGCCTCAAACTCACTATGTAGCAAAAGGCATCCTTGAACACTTGATATTCCTGCTTTTATCTCTTGGGTTCTGGGGTTCTAAGTGTTTGCAAGTACAATCAGTTTTATATGGTGTTGGAGAATGAGCCCAGAGCTTTGTGCTCTGGAAGCAAGCACTCTACCAATCGAGTTGTACCATAAATCTTTTCAGATATTTAGATATTTTTCTGTATTATAGGTTGTAAAATGTGCAGTAACTGTATCAAATACTTTGAACGTTTGTAAGAATTTAAAAAACTGCTATTAAATTGCCCTGTAAAAGGAAAGTACAGCTTGGAGAAATTGCTCAGTGTTAGAGTGCTCGCTGCTCCTCCAAAGGTTTTGAGTTCAATTCCTAGCAACTACAAGGTGGGCTCACAACCATCTATAATGGGATCCAATACCCTCTTCTATCATTCTGGCATACATGCAAATAGACCACTCAAATACATAAAATACATACATAAATAAATCTTCAGCTGTGTGGTGGTGGTGCCTGCCCTTAATCCCAGCACTTAGGAGACAGAGGCAGGTGAATCTCTGTGAACTCAGGCCAGCCTGGGCTACACAGTGAGTTGCAGGACAGGCAAGGTTGTTACAGGAAGAGACAAACAAAAAAGGCACAAAGTTATTTGTCTCTGATAGCTTCTTAATTTTTTCTAAAAGAAACCAGACTGAGGATGAGTGAGATGGCTCCATGGATAAAGTAGCTTGTTGCTAAGTCTGGTAACCTGAGTTTGACACCCTGACCACACATGGTGGGAGGAGAGAAGTGACTCACAAAAGTTGTTCTCTGACTTATGCACACACACACACACACACACACACACACACAAACAAACAAACAAAGCAAAAAATAAATAAATAAAATCTGGAAGAATATACTTCAACGTGCTAGGCAGTTGTAAAAGCACTGCCTGCAATCAAGAATTTTTTTGCTTTAATAATTTACCATGACAATAACATTATTGGGCAGATACATGTACTCCAGCGGGATGCAATCATATATTAACTCTTCTCACTTTCTATGGCAGAGGCCTCAGGATACTCTGAGATTGTGCAGGTCTGTGTGACTGTGAGGCTCGGGTGCTACCCAGCTCAGCACCAGCACGGAGAGCCAAGGGGTTGCCTTTCTGAGCACTACTCATCCTAAGCCATCATCGCATGAAGCAAGAGCACATTGTCTGGGAGCAGGACAGGATGGTAAGGAGAAGGATTTTGTTCTGGAAATTCATGCTGAGTACTGGAGAGCTCCTAATACCTTCCATCCTCTGTCCTGCCTGCAGATGGATCCTCTGAAACAGAACCACTGCAGAGATAAGACCTGTGGTTTTATCTTTCAGATTTCTATCTCCAGCTGCAATCACGTGCTATTGATTGCACCTGGGTTGAGCCACAGTGAGCCCCACCTCTGTAATAGCGCATAGCAGCATGGGCCTTGGTCTTATCCCAGTATTATGATGGTCTTGGAAGACCGTGGTCCCAGGGGTAAACAAAGTTTGGGGGCCCTGGCAGCCACAGCGTAACATAGGAGCCTGGAGCTTGATCTGTGGAGACTATTCCCATGTGAGAATGGGTGTCTGAAATAGCCTAGAAAGTATGAATAGGGTATCTAGGTTCTACCCTGAACCCAGTAAGAAACTTATGGAGACTGGCTTCTCTTTTAAGGGACCCTCCTGTCTTTGCCTTCCCATCTGAGATTACAGGTTCACTCTCCTCACCTGCCTTTTTTATATGGAGACTGGGGATCTGAACTCAGATCTTAGTGATTGTGTACCTCTCAACCCTGCGAGTGATGCCAGTGTCTCCTTTTTTCTACAACTTTGGTATAGTTATTATGGGAAACAGTTTGAATGCTATGCAAAAAATTAAATTATTAGTGATTTCTAATGTAATAATCTAAAGGAAATGAAATGAGTTACAGAAATGTCTGCACACACTGTTCACTGCAGCATTAGCCAGAGTCAATAAATAGAACCAACTTAAGTGACAATCAACTGGTGAATTAGAAAAATCGTAGTACACACACACATACAAGTTAATAGTGTTTTGTCATGGAAAACAATGGGATATTGTCAAAGAAATTGTGTTTACATGGATGAAAATGGTGATCATCAGATTAAACGGAAAGAGCTAGGCATAGAAAGACGCACACTGCATGATCTCTAGCAGATGTTGAAATGTTAAAAGTTGTTGCTGAAGAAAGTGGGATAGGGAGAGATAGGGAAGATTTGATCAAGGGTTGCTAACTTACAGTTAGAGAGAAGCAAATTGTTCTGCTGTGTTATTCAATAGCAGCAGGGTTTCTACAGAAAACAATAATATAATATAAATTTCAGTGGGCTAGAAGAAAAGGTTTTGAAATTTTTAAATACAAAATACTGATAAACATTTGTGAAGATAGATATGTTTAACCTAATCTAAATATTACTCAGTCTATGTGCTACTAAAATGGTACATGTTACTCCACTGATATATATATATATATACATCTTTTTATATTTTTATGTATTAGTAAAAAATAAATGTAGATGTGTGCTGTTGTATTCATTAAATACAAAAGCTGTCCCAGGAGATCAGTGCTCTTATTTTTATTATACTATATCTAGAATAAATTGACAGATCATAGACCCTATATGTATTTGCTTTTAATATGTTCTGTCATATGGTTTGCCAAACTGGTGATGATAATTCTAGTTGTACAACATCCTTGTAAAATACCGTTTTTTGTCTTTATTTCAGACACTCTGAGGAGTGTTTGCTGCTATCACATTTTGTTTATAATTTGTATTTATCACAAACTAATAAAATTGACTTTATTTTAACAAATTACTTATTTAGATACTTTTATTTTAAGTAAATTCTGTTTTCTGTTTTATGACATTTGCCTACATTTTATGGAATTGTATTTATTATTTTTTTATTAAATTGCTAAAATTCTTCTTTCTTTCTTCCTTCCTTCCATCCCCCCCTCTCTTTTTTTCTTTTTGTAGTGCTGAGGATGGAATCCAGGGCATTGTGCAAGGTAGGCTATACCCTCAGCCCCTCATGTCTAAGAATTCCTTATACAATGTGGATATTAGTCATTTGTCAGATATATATGCTGGAATTTTTTTTAGTTTGTAGCTTCCTTTCTAGTGATTTTAATGGAATTATTTTATGAACAGAAATATCATAGCATTAATCAAATATGATTGATTAATAATGATTTCCTGTTGTGTCCCCTTTAACAAAACTAATTACTCCAAAAGCCTCAAAGGCAAGCTCCATTCCATTGTGTAACATTAGAACCACACAACTACCTTTCCACTTTAGATTCAGAGCATTTTTGTTGTTGCTCTTGTTAATTTTTCCTTTCTTTGTTTTCATCTGAGACATAATCTCAGGCCACCTAGGCTGTCCATGAACTCTATCCATCATGGAGGATGCCCTAGAACTTGTGTTCTTTCTGTCACAATCTCCTAAACGCTGGGATCCTAAGACAATGCCACCACCCTGCCTGCTGTATGTGGTGATGGGGTTGAAATGCAGAGCTTGGTGGGTGACTCTATCAACAGAACTGCATTTCTAGACCCACTGTTCTAGAATGTGTTGGCTGTGTGTGTATGTGTGTGTTTTATTTTAGGTGGGATCAGTATGCATGTTTTTTTTTCTCATAGGGATATCTAGTTCGTCTAATACCTTTAAAAAAAACTCCCTCTGTCACAGTATATAACCTTCATTATATATCAAATGACTGAATATATAGGTATGTTTTCCAGGTCTATAAAGTTCACATATGCGCACATTTTAACCTTTGTGACAATATATTGGGATTTCAGTATATATAGGATTTCAGCTACTTATGTTGTTTAAATGGCAATGTTTTAGCCAAATGGTGGTAGCGCACGCCTTTAATACCAACACTTGGGAGACAGAGGTAGGCAGATCTCTGTGAGTTTGAGGCCAGCCTGATCTACAGAGTAAGTTCCAGTACAGACAAGGCTACACAGAGAAACCTTTTCTTAAAAGAAACAAACAAACAAAGGCAATGTTTTAAATTTGATAACTCCAATTACTTGGGTTTCACTTTAATTTATGATTTGTTATTTCTATTCCATCTAAGAAATCTTGGTTTCCTAAGATTGTAATGTTTAAATGTTTTATTTTGAAAGTTTTATAATTTGAGTTTTTACACTGATGCCTATGTTGTGCTTCAAACAAATTTCTGTAAGTAAAGATAAAACAAAATGACTCTTCAGGAGAGCTGCTCCTCCCCCTCATGGGCTGCAGCACTGAGGAGACTGGCCCCTACAGCACACCTGGGCCACACAGTAGGTGTGAGAGACACAACCCTGAGGATAGGAAAGCAGGAGAGCTGGCCCTGCTTCTTGCTGATTGGTGGAAGGGGAGAACTCGCCAGGACAACGCAGTAGAGCTCACCCTGGTGGTGAGGACAAGGGAGAGCTGGTGGACTGACCAACCCTGCCACTACCCAGGGCCAGAACCTGGGCTATGTGTTGGCCCACCCCAACATCCACCCTATCTGTGATCTGCTGGAGCACGTGAAGGGGCTGGTCCTGCAGACCCAAAGCTGCAGGATCTCCACAACACAAGACCTAACAGCAGGATGTCCGAGGGGAATCCCAGTGAACGCCCAGCATCAATAGTGTAACAGAAACCAGAGGTCTCGAACTAGACCAATGACTCTCTGCAATGAACACTTGCAAGTAAAGACATATGGATAAAAGTATTTACTATCTGACTCACTGTGTCACACTACAGCTTCCATGACGAGACTGATTTTTTTCCTTCTCTTTTTTTCTTGTCTTTTTTCTCTTCAATTTTATTTTATTTTGGGGGGAGGTTACAAGGACACAGGGTGGATATGAAGGGCTGGGGAAACGATGAATGGGATGGATAGCAATGATGTGAAAGACACACAGAATAAATGAAGAGGAAAAAAGGAAAGGCCTCTTTTGTTCTTGGAAGAATTTCCATTTGTTTCCAGAATCATTTGTTGAAGAATATACCTTGCCTAATGGATTATCCTGATACCCTTGTGAAGAAATGAATTGACAGTATATGCGTAAGCCTATTGCTGGATCCAATTCTGTTCCAGTTATGTGTAACTGGAACACTCCTTTAGTAATACTCCAATGCTACCACTCTCCTTTACTAAGACATCTCAAGCCCTAAAATCATGGTTAGTAATTCTTCAGATGTTTTTCTTCAAATTAGTTTATCTATTCTAGGTCCTTGGTTTTTCTACATAAAGTTTAGATGTAAGCTTGCAATTTGTAAAAGCAAAACTGCTGGCATTGGGGGTTTGATTAAATTAAATGCGTAGATGAGTTTGGGGTATCAAATTCCAGAAAAAGATTAGCATTGTAGAGTTTACATTTGGTTTGGTATTTAGTTGCTCTCATCGTTGTTTTATAGTTTTAGTATATAGCTTCCTTCTAAACATTTCACATTAAAAGCTCATAAAGCATACGAATGATTCTTCTACATTTCAATTTTCAATCGCTCCTCATCAGCATATAAAATACAAGTGTCTTTTGTATTGTAACCATGTACCTGAAACTGTCCTACACTGAATTCCCAGTACTCTGGGGGATTGCCTTCCCCTGTCCTCTGCTCCCAGGATGCCGTGCCTTCCTCTTGCTGCCCTCTCAAACACCAAAGCCCGTCTGGAAATAGATTTACTGTCCAAAAGCTAAAATTATTTACATATATGCTCATTGACTTGCAAACACCTATGAACTATTTGAAGCAGACATTTTTGAAAGAGACTTGTCCTTTTCTTTGCATTCTGAAAATCTCACAAGGTTTTGTAGCACGGTACATTCCGGTTCGCCTCATGAAAATGCCTCACACGGCTAGGGGCCCCCCACAAGGGGAGCCATCAGCTGCCCTGTCCTTTTCCAAGGTCCAAAAACAGCAGCAGCTGCCTGTAGCTTCTATATTTATATAATGACTTAGCAGAAGAGACAGATGGTTGGGGTTTTTTTTTCCAAATTTAATCCTGTTTTTCCAATAAGACTATGATTTCTTTTTTTTTCCTGAAATGAGATAGGATCTCCTCAGCCTAAGCCAGTGTTAAACTAGAGATCTTCCTGCCTCAGTTCTCCCAGTGCTAGTTTTTTAGAGGCAAGAGACGTCGTTCCCCCACTTTAATAACAATTTTAATTTAAATAGAATTGCACCAATTTTCCTTCCCAAGTCCTTTCTCTCCAAATCCTTCCATGCTCCCTGCACTAAGAGCTTCCTCTTCCACAAAGCTATCATTACATATAAAAGATGCATGCTTTTCATTTATCACCGAAAGAAAAGTACAGAAACGCATTTTTTTTTTTTAATTAGCTGGGTGGTGGTGGCACAAGCCTTTAATCCCAGCACTTGGGAGACAGAGCCAAGTGGATCTCTGAGTTCGAAGCCAGCCTGGTCTACAGAGCGAGTTCCAGGACAGGATGCAGAGAAACCCTGTGTCAAAAAAAACAAATACAAGAACAGAAGAGAAAAGAAAAAAAAATCTACATAAGCTTCTTTCCTGGCTAACTTCTTCACACGTTTTAGTGAAGGGAAAATGGACAACTTTGGTGGCTGAGGGGACAGCAGGAGAAAAGAGGGGCAACTGGGCAACCTTGGAGCAGAGGGAGAGGGAAAATGAATCCCCCAGAGACCTGGGAATGGCTACCAGCCCTTGGAGCACACACTGCCTATCTCTATCAGACAAAGAAATGCCCCAGGGCTCAGAGTGATGGGGCCCAGGCTGAAGACGTCAGAGTGACCAGCAGGTGAGGAATGGGCCTGGACTTTGCCAGGCAAGACCCTCAGGGCAGGAGGAGGGGCGGGGCCGGGGCGGAGCTTGGCCTGTGACGCGGATCACGTGACCGGCCCACGCAGGCTCACGCCCCTCTCCGGGTCCTGGACTTGCCCCTGCTCACTCCCTCCAGCCCGCCATCCCGGCCAGGCACCTGTTCCCGGTCTCGTAGCTGCTGGCGCAGAGCGCGGGTCCCGACAGCGCGGACAGCAGGAGCAGGAGGAGCAGGTGAGGGAGGCGGCGGCCCGGGCCTGCGGAGCCCGTCGTCGGGGCGCGGCGACCCCGGCCCCGCCGTCGCAGCGCAGGCCGAGGCAGCAGGTGGCCGTTCCTGTGCGCGCAGCGGCGCGGCCGGCCTGACGGGGGCGGGCCCGGGCCGAGACCCTCGGGGAGCAGGAGCCTGCGCCCCGCGACTGCTTCCCCAGCCCCCGGCCCGCTCCCCTGCAGCTCCCGTGCCCAGGGCTGGTCGGCGGGGCGGGGCGGGGCGGGGCGGGGGCGGCCGTGGCGGCGGGAAGAACCTGGGCTTGGGCGGGGGTACCCAGGGAGGCCCCGCGGGTCCTTCCTTCTCCCCTCCCTCCGTCCCTCCTATCCCATCACCGACCCCCTCCTGCCTGGTTCGTTCGCAGGTCCCAGGAGTCCGGCTTCGCAGCGCACCTGGTGGTGAGCATCGCCCCCCGGGAGAAGGCAAAGATAGGCCCAGGTGGGTACTGGGACAGGCCTGGAGGCCCGAGAGCGGGGAAAGGGGACCTGGGCAAGGCTGAGTCCGACATCCCAGAGCCCAGCTTTCCCCCTACTAGGCCATCCTCCTCTCTCATCTTAGCCTTCCATTTTAATGACGCAGATGCCATGGAGATGGATCTGCAGGAAAAACAGTGGGCTTTGGGAAGAGATGGGCTGGAACGGGGCCCCCGAGAGAGCACGTGGGCCTCTTGGGTGGGGAAAAGAATTTTGAAATGTCCATAGTAGGCACTCCGTCCTCATTGCTAATCAGTCCGCCAAGATATCTTTTCCTTCTCTTGCTTCTTAGGAATAATGGAGTCCAAAGAACAAGGAGGAAAAAATCTCAACATGGAAAATGACCATCAGGGCAAGGAGGAAAAGGAAGAAAAGCCGCAGGGTGCTAAGAAAAGGGTGCAGCCTGTGGTCCTGCCTCTTGAAGCTGAATACTCTGCGCCTCGAGGAAATCGCAGGCGCTTCCGCATTAGGCAGCCCATCGTGCACTATAGATGGGACCTGATGCACAGGGTCGGAGAGCCCCAGGCAAGGATGAGAGAGGAGAACAGGGAAAGGTTTGGGGAGGATGTGAGACAGCTCATGGAGAAGTTGAGGGAAAGGCAGCTGAGCCACACTCAGCGGGCAGTTAGCACTGACCCCCCTCACCATGACCATCATGATGAGTTTTGCCTTATGCCCTGAATCCTGGTTTCCTGAAGATAATACGGGGACCCCCTGCTTCAAAAACTTAATGTTTGTGATGTACGGTTGTAAAATTTTGAGGGTGCTTCTTTCATGTGGATCTCTTCCTGTGTCAGCTTCTAATTGCAACTTGTGTTCTTGACTCAGTCTGTAATTCTTTTGTTAGCAGAGTTTATCAGTTGCATGGCAAGATGCTCCTTACATATTGTGAAGTTAATAAAGCAGATTAAAAAGGCGTTCTCTGCACTTTTACTTAATTTCTCTTTATATAAGGGTACGGACGGGCTGGAGACATGGTTCAGAGGTGAAGAGCACTGGCTGCTCTTCCAGAGGTCCAGAGTTCAATTCCCAGCAACCACACATCTGTAATGGGATCTGGTGCTTCTTCTGGCATGTAGAAGATACATGCGTACATGCAGGTAAATGTACATAATAAGTAAAATTTTTAAAAAGTGTGAACAGTCACATAAATGGAGTAAGTGATGTTGATCACTTGAAGAACTGAAAAAAATCTTCCATTATTTTTTCAAAATTGAACACATTACTTAACGAATTTGGTGGCTTAGCTCTTTAGAGGGTTGTTCTTCCAGAGAATCCCGCTCTGATTCCCAGCACTCACAGGGTAGCTCACAACCATATGTACCTCCAGCCCCAGAGACTTTGGTGACTTATGGACACCAGGCACACATGTGCTACAGATATACGTGTAGCCAAAACACTCATACCTGAAATAAATCTTTAAAAAATTAATTGGTTTCTTAATAACCTTATAAAATGATAATTTTAAAGATTTGGCAATATAATCTCAGATTTAGTTTACCATCTGGCATCTATTACTGGGAAATAAAAGTAATATTGATCCTTAGTCTTATCGGTAAGGTGGGAATAACAGCCACCTCAGGGCTGCTGTATGAACTAGATGAGGTAATTAGTTTGCGAGCCTTTTCAGTTTGTATTCTCTTGGCACGTTCATAACTATACCCTGAAATGTTTTCAGTTCCTAGGGGTGTTCATGAGATGAGGTCTCTACTCCAAAGGTCCTGTGGGACCAAGGGTAGGTGCACACTTCTTTACCGTGTGCTAGTCCCATGCTTTCCCCTAGAGAGTCTGTACTAGACAACAGTTCTTACACCAGACTCTTACAGATACTCACAAATCCTCGAAGCGAGAGATTCACCCTGATTTCTCTGGAATGCCCGTTGTGCTGAATCCTGCTCCACGTGCATAGCTGGATTTCTTCCTGTTTCTTTTTGATAAAGACCGTTTATCTGGGACAATTATCTCTTTTTTTTTTCTTTTTTTTCTTTTTCTTTTTCAATTATCTCTTTAGTTGAGCAGGTTACAAAAGATGGAGGAGGCAACAGCTCACCGAATCTGAGACAGCTGTTCACAACAGCCCACATTAACCTGAAATTTCGGAATGTACACAGTTTTTGTCTATGCCGTGCTGATCGTCAGAGGATCATGTCAGTGTATGAGGGTTTTAATTACAATGAAAAAATACATTTTACTTAGGGGAATTGATTTTATTTTGTGGTGCTGGCTGGTGAACCACAGTCTTGCATATACCAGGCATGCCAGTGTTTTGCAAAATTGAGCTTAAAATGTAGGATTCTGGAACAGGTTAGTAAATAACTCATGACCAGACCTGGCCAACTGGTTATTTGGGAAACTCTAAGAATGGTTGACAAAATATTGTGTAACACAAAAATACATAATTTGAATTTGGTGCCTTTAAAGTTTTATTGAAGCATTGAATGCTAATTTATTTATACATTGTTTGTGACTTTTTTATTACAGTGGCAATATTGAGTAGTTGTACAATAGTGGAAATCATCGAAGACTGTCACCTGGTCATGATATACAATGGCTGTCACCCTCTGCCTTAGACATAACAGTTACACTTGGAAAAATGAGGGGGAGTTAACAGGTAAATATATCCATCATGAAAGGTAACAACCCCAATATAAACCATGTGCTTAATTCTGAAGTGTCCTAGCCTCTCGCAGGCACTTGAAATATAAGGCAAACTTATGAAGACAGCAGTTAATATAAAGTGTCTCTAAGAGTTTAGATTCATTTCCTTAAGTATCATTTTTGTGATATAATAAGTTTTTTCCACTTTTTTTTACAGAAAAAAAGATAGGCAATCAGATTCTGTCAGGGTACATGCAGTAAGATTAGGGGTGTTCACAGAGAAAAAGAATGTTCAAAAAGAGGCTTGACCCTGATCCAGTAAACATAAAGTCACCATTATTGTGATTTTGTCATGTAATATATTTTAACAGACTCACTCCTGTACTTTTAAACGTATTCCTATAGCTAAACTGAAAGAATTATTTCATCTTAAAGATACTCATATTTGAAGCTTTTAGTTTGATATAGTTGAAAATACTGTGGGTGTTCTGGCTTTTAAGACAGGGTCTCAGCCAGACGGTGATGGCGCAGGCCTTTAATCCCAGCACTTGTGAGGCAGAGGCAAAAGGATCTCTGTGAGTTCGAGGCCAGCCTGGTCTACCAGAGCCAGAGCTAGTTCCAGGACAGACACCAAAACTACAGAGAGAAACCCTGCCTTGAAAAACAAAACAAAACAACCCCCTACACGCACACGCACACACACACACACACAGAGAGAGAGAGAGAGAGAGAGAGAGAGAGAGAGAGAGAGAGAGAGAGAGAGAAGGTTTCACTCTGTAGCACAGCCTAACCTAGAAATCGCTATGCAGCCCAGACTCAACAGGAACTCACAATAATCCTCCTATCTCAGCCTCCTGAGTTCTAGAATTACAGGCATGGGTAGCCATATTTGGCTGAAAGAATATTTTAATGGCAAAAAGGACCTAGACATGGCTCTCATCAGCAGCCTGGGCTCTAATGTCACCATGGCCCTAGATGGCAGCATAGGCCACTCAGAGCCACATGACTCCAGAGGCCGAGTGGCTCCCGACACCAACATGGCCCCAGGCAGTGGCATGGCCTTTGATGGTATCAGGAGCCAGCAATTTCGACAGAGACTCTGGCTTCTGTAGGGTTACAGACCCTCCAGCTGCAGCCCTAGCTCAGATGTCACCATGACTCTATGGCAGCACAAGCCACTCAGATCTGTATGGCCCTCTCTGCAGCATGACCCTCAGAGTTACCAGGATCCACCAAGACCAATGCAGACCCTGACTGCAGTAGGGCCATGGACCCAGAGATATGGCAGCACATCAGACTTTGCCGTGCCCCAGGTGGCAACACAGGCCATCCAGATTAGCATGGCCTTGGCAGCAGTGTGGCCCTCAGGCACCAGCATGGACTCGGGTAGTGTCTGATCAGACCCCGGTCATCCACATGGCCTTCAGCAATTTCTAAGATTATAGACATCAACAGAGACCCTGGCTGCTGCAGGACCAGGGACCCAGACATGTCCCCTCCTCCAGCAGCTTGGGTCCCTGTATCATCATGCCCCCTGGTGGCAGTACAGGCCACTTAGATCAGCATGGTCCCAGGAGTGACATGGCCCTCTGACTCCAAAATGACCACAAGATGTGGCCTGGATCCTGGGCATCCTTGTGACCTTGGCGGCAACATGGATCATGAACGTCAACACAGACCATTTCTGAAGTGGGACTATGGACCCAGAAATGGCCGTAGTCAGCATCTCAGTCCCAGAGGTGGTCCTGGTCCCAGGTGGCAAGCAGGCCACCAATATTAATTTCTCACTGCCCTCCCTCTTCAGACCTGCCTCTTACCACAGCACATGAACCATTCTGCCTCTCTTTCCCATTTCTCCACCACATTCTTGCTCATCATAATGGCACCTGCCCGTCCGGTGAAGCAGGTGCCTGGCAGAGCTGTGGAATCCTTCAGGCGGTCAGGATCAAGAGGACTTTCTCCCACCTCCACTCACTATATCGTAATAATTTTTCTTGAAATTTGCAAATCACTGGGAAAATTTTTTAAATGAATACAGGGTGACTGTTTAGGCTCAGAAAGTGTTGCAGAATGAACTTTCTAGTTTAAAGCAGAGAGGTGATACAGACAGCCTAAAACCCCATTCTGTGTACAAGGGAAATAAAGCTCTCATCATTAACTACTGCTTAAACATCAAGCTGCCTTTATTGAAAATGAAGTAGCATCAATGAAAATGGAGAATCAGGGACTAGATTTACCTCCTTACCTGAAATTTAAAACCTGGACAAAATTCATGAAATGATAACTTTTGATAATTGGACATTAGGCACAATAAATTATAGAAGACCAGGGATAAATGCAGTCACTACATAATTTTAAGTGGTAAATTTTCTCATATTACAGTGTTTTAAAATACATGAAGCAAAAATTCATAGTGCAATGAAAAATAAGTGAATCTCCAGCCAACATCAGGAATTAAATATTGTCTCTAAAATACTAAAAGAACAAGTAAACAGGAAGCAGACTTCAATAATATGAACCAGTTTAATCTATGTGATGATTATGTAACTTCTTGCCAACAGTTGAATGTCTGCGTGATTTTTATGTGCACAGCACATTTACCAATGTAGTTCATATTCACTGTCATACAATAAGTCTTAGTAATGCTAACAAACTTCAAATGATATTTGAGACTGTGTTCTCAGAGCACAATGAAATTAAGTAAGAAATCACAATAAATCCCTGAAAAATGCTAAAATCTTAAAATGGGAGCAATTAACATATGTCTAAGTAACTCATGACCCAAAGTAAAAAGAAAAATGGAAATTAGGCCATTTGAAAAGTTCATGGGTAGACATTTGCACACCATGCCCGAGGTTCTGAGATTAATTCAAAAATGCAAAATATTTCCAAAAAAGGCTTATCATTTTCGAACCCTAGTATTTATTGAAAATTTTATATGAGTACTGTATTGACAACATTCTCTATTCCTCTCCTCCTTCCTGCTCCTCCTGTGTCCCCCCACTATGACACCCATTCAATTCATGGCCACTTATTCTCTAATTATTTTTACTTACAGACACACAAATTTATAAATAAATTTTCTAAGTCCCTTTAATATCACCAGTATTTGTATGTGTTCACATCTAACTCTTGGGACTGAGTAATCTGTCATGGGACTGTCCCTGGAGAAGACTGATTCTCCAACTCTTAGTCACTGTTCTGTTTGTGTTTAGAGACACCATGACCAAGGAAACTCTTAAAAGAAAGCATTTAATTGGGAGCTTGCTTACAATTTCAGGGTTTTAGTCCACTATCATCATGGTAGCAGGCATGGCAGACAAGATGCTGGAGAAGTAGTTGAGAGTTCTACAACTTGATCTACAGTGACACACTACCTCCAACAAAGCCACACCTCCTAGTCCTTCTAATCCTTTCAAACAGTGTCATTTCCTGGTGACTAAGCATTCAAACATATGAGCCTATGGGAGTATTCGCATTCAAACCACCACAGTAGCTATTCATTGGCTGTAACCCTTCATCTAGTGGGGATTTTTGAGATTTCCCCCATTCACATGCAGATGCCAACTGGTGCTGTCATTTTTCAGGTCTTTTTAAAAGTAACCAACCATAGGGTTGACATTTCATGGGTCCCACTTCCTTATCAGAAATATAGAACACTAGCTCTTAGCAGACATTCTGATCCTCTCTGACTCTCATACTCTTTCCACTCCTTTCTTCAATGTTCCCTGAACGTCATGTTGTAGATGTATAAATTGGAGCTCGGTTGTTCTAAGATGCTGTCTGCATTTTTACCTGGTGGAGATTTCTGTATTGAATTCTTTCTACTTCCCTGATTTCTATGGTTGCTCCAGGTTATACATTCAGCTCTGTAGATTCAGAGCTAGGAGCAGCAAATAAGAGAATATAGACATTTCTCTTTGTGGATCTAGATTACCTCACTCAATGTAATACTTTCTAGTTGCATCTATTTATCTTCAGATTTAAGGGCTTCATTTTTCTTTACAGGCAAAGAGTATTCCATGAGTATGTACACCGTTTTCATTATTCATTTATTGGTTGAAAGACATTAAAACTGCTTCCATTCCCTAGCTATAGTGAATAGAAAATCAGTGTACATGGCTGAACAAGTATTTGTGAAGTAGAATGTCTAGTCTTTTAGACCCATGGCTGAACAAGTATTTGTGAAGTAGAATGTCTAGTCTTTTAGACCCATGCTAAGATGTGTGGTATAGCTGGGTCTTATGGCAGATCTACATTTAGTTCTTTGAAACTTCTCCATACTTATTCCATAGTGGCTGCATCTTTTGAAATCCCACCAACAGCGAATGAGGGTTCCCTTTTCCCTGAATCTCCTGCAGCATTTGTACTTATTTGTTTTCTTGATTTTTTGCCATTTTGACTGAGAGAAGACGAAATATCAAAGTTGTTTTGGTTTTCGTTTCCCTAGTTGCTAAGGATGATGAACACTTTTAAAGGTATTTCTTAGCCATTTTTGTTTCTTCCTTTGCAAACTCTCCATTCAGAGCTATACCCCATTTTTCTAATCGGGTCATGTTTTTTATATGACTCTTATTTTCTGAGTTTTTTTATGTATTCTGATTATCAATCCTCTATAGCTGGCAAATATTCTCTCCCACTCTGGGTGCTTCTTCCTCATTTAGTTAGTTATTATTGCCTTTACTATACCAAACAATTTTTCAGTTTTATGAAGTCCCGTGGGTCATATCTCGATTGTTTTATCTGAGATGAGAAGAACTTCTCACTGGCAGGAATCCTGTACTGTATAAATGGAGAGGCAATTGAGCATCAATAAGAGTTCATTCCACTCTGTTTCTTCATCAAGGATGGAATGTTACCATCTGTTTCAAGCTCTTGTTGCCTTGATTTCCCTCCTACGAAGTACTATACCTTGAACTGTAAGTTAAAATAAACTATTCCTTGCTGGATGTTGGTGGTGCACGCCTTTAATCCCAGCACTCAGGAGGCAGAGGCAGGCAGATATCTGTGGGTTTGAAACCAGCCTGGTCTATGAGAGCTAGTTCCAGGACAGCTAGAGTTGTTACACAGAGCAACACTGTCTTGAAAATAAACAGAGAGAGACAGAGACAGAGACAGAGAGACAGACAGACCTTTCCTTCAGTTTTTTTGTCACAGTGTTTTCATAAATAAATAGAAATATCCCAAATACCATTAACACATGAACAAATAAAGAAAATGTAGTATAAATATACAATAAAACATTCACTTATAAAAGGGATAAAATATATTATTTAAAATGTGAATCAATTTTTAAAACACTATGTAAAGCAAGATAATAATTCAGATCAAAAGTTTGTGTATTTAATAATTTATTTTATATGAAATAAAATGACTATATTAAACCATAGAGACAGAAAGTGGAAATGAATTATTGTTGGGGACTGAAAAGAGAGAACTGTGAATGTGCCTACTTGACATAGGGGCTGTTTAGGGCCTAATGAAAATATTTCGTAATGGTAGAAGTTAGGGTTGCACAATTTTTTGAATATACTATATACTACTGAATTCCACATTTTATAATTGTTAATTTGATATTATATCTATTTTCTTTACAAAGAACAATAAAGATAACTGGTTTTAGAAGTAATGTGTGCACTTACACGTTCTCTAGACCAGTGACTTTCATCGTTTTATATATTATATGCACCTTTGAATATTTAAAGTTTTATTTCTATTTTGTTTGTTGAGAGAGAGAGAGAAGATTGGGATGAATTTGGATGTGCTTGTGCCATGGCAGAGGTCAGAGGAGAGAATTAAGGAGTCTGTCCTCATCCACATGACTGAGGCAAGTCTTCTTTTGTTGTTTCTGCCATGTGATGTGCTCAAGGCTAGTTGTCCCACAGACTTCTGGGCAATTCTCCTGTCTCTGACTCTAAACTCGTCTTAGGAGTTGTTGTTTTGTTTTGTCTTGTCTTGTTTTACAGCTTAACCCAGTGTGAGTGATATCTAGAGTTCCCTGACCTACTTGCACTAGTTCTGTCGCCAGACTTTTCAGTATGGGTTTGGTTCTCTCTCTTTTTTTAAATTTCATGCGCATTAATGTTTTGTTTTCATGTTTGTCTATGTAAGGGTGTCAGATCCCCTGGAACTAGAGTTACAGACAGTTGTAGCTGCCATGTGGGTGCTGGGAATTAAACCCAGGTCCTCTGGAAGAGCAGTCAGTGCTCTTAACTGCTGAGCCATCTCTCCAGACTTACATCTAGGTTTTTTACATGGGTTCTGGAATTAAACTGAAGTAAAACTAGGGTTATCAAGTTTGTACAACAGGTGGTTTTACCCACAAAGTCATCTCAGCCTAGGCCTTTGAACGTTAAATAATAACCAACAAAGTCTATTCTCATCAAATGTATCCATCAAATAAAAGCTATGTATCTTATGCTCATGTATATAATTTTGAATGTAGTTTTAAGGGCTTCATAGTTTGAAAAATGCCTGAACTCAAGGAATAAATGAGCGTTCTGTTTCTCCTCTCCCCAGTAGCGTTCATGCACGGTGTCTTCTCTTTTCTCAAACTCTTAGTTCATGCTTCCTCATTATGTCAACGTGCTTACATATCCTCATTATCTTTAGAATCCTATGGCACAGATCTTCCTACAAAAGTGAATACAATTCCACTAAGTCCTACACATTTGCACCTTGTATACTATCTTGGGTGGTCAGTTTGGAACATGTGGCCTAGGTCAACTTGTATGGTCAGGATGTCAAATACCAAGGCAGAAAGTACCAGAATATGAGTATAGACTGTAGTCAGAAACCCTGCAGGATGGCTAGGCACTTTTCAGGTACCTTGGCGGTGAAGATAACAGAGTTGAGAGACCTTGCAAGCTATCTCTTCCTAGTTAGTAAAGTGGAAGGGGGAAGGTAGCATGTAGGGATGCTTTTACCCAAGCATTGTGGATAACCACAGGAAGAAGACAGGTCTGAGGCCTCTCTCCCTGCAGCAATTCCTTCTCTAGGCTTCATGGTAACCCTGAGCTGCAGGAGGATAGAGGGGGATCTGTTCTTCCTCTCTTCTCTCCTGGGGCTGACTTATCCTGGTGGGAATTCAGAGGAAATGGATCAAAGGCGTTTATTAAATTGGCCACCTGTGTCAACTACTACATAGTTTATTTATTTAGTTAGTTTTTGAAGTTACCAACACATTCAAGTGCCCGGATGCAGGAAAAAGAGGAGAAGCTGTAAAACATGGGCAGGGAGAGGGAAGCGATACCTTCCTTGTCTCTTCACAAGGAATGGATGAGACAAACTTTCTGCAAGTCCCATAACCTGGAATACCTGGGTTCCATAGTTCTTTCTTTTCCCCAAGTTGAATGAAATAACCACGGTCCAATTTTCAAAATTGGCATTGTGTCAATCATTAGATATTTCCTATCGTTTACCAATTGTTTGGGAACAGAAGGTAAATATTTCTGAAAAACAATACACGACAGCACCAGCTCCTCATGAAAAGAAGTTACAGGGATTTTATCTGTAGCCAATTCCATTCAGTTACAAACTGGACAGGTCTTCTGAGTAGAAAAGTTGAAAACCTATTTTCCCCTCTATCTCAAACATTTTATTTTAAATGAAATAGTTTTGTGCCTATGAAAATAACTCGTGTTCAGCAGAGTAAGTGAAATTAAAAAAAAACTATTAAAAAAGAATATCTCTGTTCAACAACTGGCTTCTCTTCCAAAGGATCCACCCTGTGCCCTTTATGTGCAGGTATAAAGAAGACTGCGTGCAGAACGAACATCGGTGGCTGAGAAAGAAAGTGGATTCAAGGAGTACATGATTTGGGATTTTAAAAAAGCGGTCCCCCAAATCCTCTGAGATCTTAGGGGGTGGCAGTGGTAGGAGAGGATGCAGCCTCTCTCTAATAACCACACAGGACTAAACACATGCCACTGGACGAACCATATTTGGCCTCTGGGATTTGCAAGGAACAGAATGAATGACAAGGCCTCATGCTGTGGGGGAAGGGACAGAAGGTGGTGGGGGTAGCGAGGGGGAAAGTAGGCTGGCTCCTGACGCACTTTCTGATGCTGGGGAGGGGAACTAGGGACCGGAGCCCACTGGTGACGTTTTGTCACGTGATCAGGAGCAGCCGTCTGCAGAAGTCCCTCTCTCCCAGGTACCAGCAGCCGCCAGATCCTTATCTCCGTGGAGGAAGGCAGGCTTGAAACTGAGCGACAGGGGGGGGGGCAGCTGCCCTATAGCCCGGCAGGTTGGTAGAAGCCAGGGATTTCTGAGGGAGGGGTGGTAATGGACAGCGGCTACAGAGCAGAGAATTTTGTCTGCGTTTAAGATACCGCCCCCTTTCCAAACCCATTCATTTTGACGCAGAAGATTGTGTCTGTTGGGGGTAGCAGCTCTTATATCCTTGGAGAAACGGGGGCTAATGGCAGAAGGAGTCATTTCCCTGGATAGCTCCCAATCCTTCACTGCCTGCAGACGCTGGGTAGGCATGACAGGAGGCTAAGACCAGAGATGATTACAGGTGCAGGAAATGGATGGGGACGGGGACAGGGCCATTGGAGGGAGATCGGAGGTATAGAATGCCAATCGGAACAGTGATTGAGTGACAAACGTCTTTTTAGAGGAGGAGGGCAGGGGAGGCGACAGCGGGGGAGTGGGGGTGGTGATGGCCTAATCCCTTTTAGGTAGCAAAGGATGGGCACAGGCCCTGACTCCGGGCTGAGAAAGATGGACTACCCCAGGCCAAGGCTTGAATTCTCCCTTTCTCTTCTCCATCCCTCAACCATTTTGGAGCCCAAAATGGAAGGCCAAGGGGACTAAGGGTGGGGGTTGCTACGTAGAAGGAAAACAGAGGTTTGGGATGGTGCTCAGTTCCCAGGTAGGGGGTGATTTCTTAATAGGAAGGGTTCAAAGGAGATATCGCAGACCCAAATGTTAGAAATTAGAAATCATTTTTCCTTTTCATTGTAAAAAGCTGTTTTTTCTGGGTCTGTGAGGAGGAAGGCGTGAGTGAAGTGCTGTGGTTACGTCTGCCCTGCCCCCTCCTCCTTCTAATAGCTACGTTTCCAGAAAAGTATCGCGCTATGCTTTAGCAAGGGCCCCCGGGGAGGGGGCGGGGGCGGGGCCGGGGAACTGGTCCAGAGAGACCTGAGTGAAGCGGCACCTATCAGCCCAGCCTTCTGCCTTTCACAGGCCTGCCCGTCACTCATTTCAGTGAAATTACTGAGAGTAGATTTGGGAAGGAAATTCAGACCCCGAGAAACGGTTTGGAAGTCATTTTTTCAGTCCCATAGCTCGGGACCAGTAAACGGGAAACTGTTAAAGGAGAAGGTGTGGAAGAAAATGCGAGAACACCGAGAAATGGTGATGGGGTGGGAGGGAGGAATTGGGAACGTTTTGACAAAGACTTCTCGTACTACTTGCCAGTCATTCAGATTTCTAGTCCTTCATTCACCACCTGATTCCTATATCTTCCCACAGGTCTTCAGGTCTGTGGTCGTGGGCACCGATCCAGCTAAGAAAAGGAAGGGCCTGCAATATCAGTGCAGGTTAGTGGGAGAAGGAATGCATTCTGCCACCCCCAGAAGTAGAGTGAAAGCTGGGGAGGCCACTGCTTGCCTCCCTCCCGTCTCCAACTCTCCTTATTGCAAGTTCCAGACACATAGCGAGACCCTAAGAGAATGTGATCTTTTATCGCTGGTGAGGCTAAAGAGGAGGCTTTGAAAGTGAGGAGAAAGAATGTTCTCTGAGGGTATCAGAACACCCCTGAAATCTATGTACACTTTTTTTTTATACGTGGGAGAGAGAGAGAGAGAGAGAGAGAGAGAGAGAGAGAGAGAGAGAATGAGAATGTCCTGCGCGATTCCTGCAGTTCTTTGTAAGTTGAAACTACACAGCTAGTGTTTCTGTGGGCAGAGAGAGAACGAAGTTCAGAAACCACTATTCTCTGCGGTTCCTTCTTAGCACATCGCTTTAAGAGCTTTAACGGTAGGGAGAAACACCCTTGGAATTTCCTGCCAAGTTGGTTCATGTGTATATGTAAGAAGTGTGTAGGAAAAGGAAAAAGAATATACGGGTAAAAGTTCACCTGAAAGGTGGATTAGGATGGGTTGGCAGAGCTATGAATCAAGGAAAGCAACTGTTAAAAGCTTGTGCCCAGCTGGAGTGCCCTTAGTGTTTTTTCTTTGTCTTCTAGGACAAGCGGCAAAGGAAAATCGCAACATGGAAAAGTTCTTCAAAGAAATTGAAGGGAAGCCAGAAAACAAGGGACGGGCGGAAGATGAAGGAAATCCAGAAGAAGGAGGAAACGCAGACAAAGACAAGTCCCATGCAGACGGGAAGCCTGCACGCCAGGGGAAGCTAGAGGAGGGAGGGCCAGGTGAGCAGGGACAACAGAAAAGTGAGGGGAAGCCAGAAAATCAGGGAAAGTCTGAAGGGGAGGCCAAGCGCCAAGGGGAGGGCAAGCCAGCCAGCGAGGCGCGGGCCGCAGAAAAGCGCCCTGCTGAAGATTACGTGCCACGGAAAGCCAAGCGAAAAACAGATAGGAGCACAGAGGATTCTCCCAAGAACCCCCAGGAGGACTTCCAGGACAGGCATGTCAGCAGTGAGGAGATGATGAGAGAGTGTGCAGATGTGGCGAGGGCGCAGGAAGAGCTGAGGAAGAGGCAGAGAATGGGAGGTTTTCCCTGGTTGCCAAGAGATGCTGCGCAGGATGCTCTAGTCCCCCGGGGCCAACGGGGAGTCAGGGGAATGAGGGGCGGAGGAGGCAGGGGCCAGAAGGACTTGGAAGACGCTCCCTTTGTTTAATGCCTTTGGCCTTTCCTTCTGATTTCTTTGATGGGAAATATTGCCAGCCCTGCTTTCCCTGGCAGGCATTTGCCAGGCTCTGTGCTTCAACCCTGTGCTGATATTTTCCTTTAGGTGTCACTCTTGTTACCAGCAGACAGCACTCTGTCTTTTAGTAATGGACTTTCACCCATGTGCATGGAAGAGGTGTTCATGGTGTACTGTAAAATAATAAAGATAGCAGTGTGCAGAACAATAGATACAGTATCAGTCCATTTTTGAAAACAAAATCATCACATAGAATATTTACATACAAGGAAAACTGTGCAAGTACATAGACCCAAGAGGAATGGTGGTTGTCTCTGTGTGGTGGGACTTGAGATTTTTCATTTTCTCATATGATCCCCCTCCCCATTAAGGACAGAGGTTAATTTTATCATAAAAGAAGCACTAAAAGATAACACAGAGCACTGGGTACAATGGCACACTCCTTTAGACCTAGGACTCTAGAGGAAGAGGCAGGCAGATCTCTGACTTAGTGGCCAACCTTGTCTTTATGGACAGCCAACTGAAGCCAGCCAGGACCACCAAGTGAGAGCCTGTCTCATACGAGGCTATCAAAATAACTATTAAACCTGTGAAGACAAAGGAGATGCTTCAAATTCTTGTCAGAATCATAATCACAGGTAAAACTACACAACCTCTAGACTTCAAGTTGGAGGAATTTTTGCAGTTCCTGCCAGTGATGCTGCTTCCTTGACATATATGAAATGGGGTGAGGCTTACATCATAAATCTATGGAGTGAACCAAATTTGGCAATGAGAACTGGTTGTGTGCGTGAGCAGCACTAGATCAGACACTTGAGGGACAACTGGAGGAAGCCTCGGCTCTGCTCGGGAAAAGATGCAGGGAGCTGAGATGTGGGTAATACCTTCTCTTGGGCAAATGTTACATCCACTGGGCATTGGGCCTTCTCCCTCATGGATCCTGCATCCCCTTGAGACATCCACATTCACTGGTATTAGTAAGCTGAAGTCCTTGAGGTAACAATGCCCCTTTTCTTTTCCGGAAGGCCCTGTTAGGTGTTCCATTCTGCTGTGTTTACAATGAGCCTTTTCTCACTTTAATAGTTACCACTCATAAAAAGAGATGTGGAAAAATGCTTTCTAAATTTTTAACTAAATATTACATCCACTAGATTTACCTTCCTTTATCATTCACTCATTTGTTTTACTTTGCGACAGGGTCTCATGTTAGTCTTGGCTGACTTGGAACCTCACTATGTATACAAGGAATGCTTCTTTTTGTAAATCCTGTTTCCATATCCCGAGTGCCTGAATTATAGGCATGCACCACCAAATCAGGTTTATGAAGAACCAATGATCAAATTTGGGGCTTTGTGCACGCTAGATAAACATTCTAACAACCGAGCAATATCCTCATTTCTCAGACTTGCCCTTTATAAAGCCAAGAACTTATCTTACTCATTGTTTGCTTCCCACAACACCTAATAGAAACTTGCAAAATAAACACATCATCCATCAAGTCAGGAGACCTCAGTTTTTGGGCCATTTCTGCTCCTGGTTGTATATGTACTCTTAAATTTGTAGGTTAAATACTTTTTTATTGTTGCTTTTGTTGAAACAAGCATCTCATGTATACATGACTGGACTATACCTGGCTATGTAGCTGTGGCCAGCCTTAGATTCCTGACCTCCCTGCCCCTACCTCCCAACTGCTTGGAATTATAAGCATGAGTTATAACACTTGTCTCATGTAAATTTATTCTTATGCAACTGAAATTTGCCATTTCAAAGAAACGTGGCGGGGGGAATTATTGTACAATTATTTCCCAAATGGTTTTAACATAAATATAAATAGTTTGCAAAATTTGAGAGTTATTGGTAGAATAACTTCATGGAAGTCCTATCTGTCTTGCAGAAAATATAGAATCCTGGCTTCCACATCAAACCTAAGTCATCAGAATTTCTTCTGATTTGATATTTCTTCTACTTTTAGTTCACTTTAAAGAACTTTATTTAACCGGGCTGTGGTGGCACATGCCATTAATCCCAGTCCTTGGGAGGCAGAGGCTAGCAGATCTCTGTGAGTTTGAGGCCAGCCTGGTCTACAGAGTGAGTTCTAGGACAGCCAGGGACACACAGAAAAATCCTGTCTCAAGAAGAAAATAACAAAAAAAAATGGGGGGGAAGAAATAAATTTATTCAATTCACTCACTTGTGGAAGGTGTGTGTGTGTGTGTGTGTGTGTGTCTGTGTGTGTCTGTGTGTGTACCATGATGCATGTGTGGAGGTCAGAGGACAACGTACAGGAGTCGGTTTTCTCCTTCCACATGGGAAGTGGGGATTGAAGCAGATCAACAGACCCCTTTACTTGCTGACTCGTCTCTCCAGTCCTCAATTTCATCTTTCATAAAATAGATACGTGCACTGAAATAAAAACACCAACAGTGCAAACGAGTTTATTATTAATAAACACTGCAGTCTGTGTGTTTATTAATACTTATTCCCAATCTGAGTATGTTTGGCTTCTAAAATCTACCATCATAATTTTTAGTGGGCATGTGTTAATATTTTAACAGATTTGGTGAAATGTAATTCACAGATCATAACATTCACCTACTTAAGTGCTTTTTAATACGTTAACAGAGTTCTGAAACCATCGTATTATCTAGTTCTAAATTAGATATTTTCATCACCCTAAAACGAAACCTTATACTCGTTGACACTGTGCCTATTCCATGCCTCTAGCACCTGGTAAGCAATGATTTCTTTTCTGTCTCTGCGTATTTGTCCATTTACATAAATAGAATCATACACTACAAGGCTTGTTATATCTGGCTCCTTTTACTTGTTATAGTCTTGCATCGTCACTAAATATTTGTGGGTAAGATTTTGTTTCAAAACGTGATTTTGGTTTTCTTGGATATATTCTTAGGAAATGAATTTTGAAACTCTATAATAAACCTGGTATAAATTTTGAAGACCTGCCAAAATGTTTTCTAAAACAACTGTGACACTAGACAGTCTTACCAGGACTGTATTAAGGTTCCAATTTCTTAATGTCTTTGCTGACACAAGTTTATATAGCAATCTTTATTGATTACAAAGTAGCAGCCCGTAAAAAAATCTTTGATTTGAAATTCCTAATGACTAACAATCTTCAGCCTTTTTCTCATTTTTTTTAACAATTTATATATCTCTTGAAGATAAAATAGATCCAATTATTCTGCTGGATCTTACTTGTTTTTTTTAAGAGACAATCTTTCTTTATTTATTATGTATATAGTGTTCTGGGCACCAGATCTCATTATAGATGGGTGTGAGCCATCATGTGGTTGCTGGGAACAGAACTCAGGACCTCTGGAGCAACAGTCAGTTTTCTTAACCTTTGAACCATCTCTCCAGTCCCCAGAATCTTTCTTTGTAGCCCTGGCTGTCCTGAACTTATTATGTAGACCAGGCTGGCCTTGAACTTAAAGAGATTTGCCTTCTTCTGATTCTCAAGTGCTGGGATTGAAGGAGTATACCACTATGCCACGGTTATTTTGCTGATTATAAAATTAGATTGATAACCTTTCTTATTGTTGAGTTGGAATAATGCCTTGTCTAGTTGACAAGCAGTCCCTTATCACATAGATAATTTGCAATTGCTACTTTTTAACTTGCTAAGTATAGCCATTATCCATGGACCTTCTGATATGAAAATGTAGTATATTCTGCCTTATCATAAGAGTTGGTCAGCTTTCTAGAGCCATAACAAATGTCTGGGGGAAATCAACTTAAGAAGAGGAAAAGGTATGATTGGGGTGATGGCTTAGAAGTTGAAAACATTGACTATTCTCCCAAATGACCGGGGATTGATTCCCAGCACCCACACCTTGGGAACCATCTGTAACTCCAGTTTCAGGGGATCTGACATCCTTTTCTGGTCTCTGAAGGCCCTGCACACACATGGTATATATAAATGCAGGTAAAACACTCATACACAGAAAATAAAATAGTAAAAGAGAGAGTGTGTTGCAAAGGATCTGTGTAGAGAGCTCAGTTACTAAAGTGCCTGTTGTACAAGTATGAATTCCTGAGTTCAGATTCCCAGTGCCCATATAAATGTCAAATGTGGTGATGTACATCTGCAGCTCTAGAACTGGGCAGGGGTGGGGTGCTGGTTGGAGTGAGATGAGTAGATATCCCTGAGGAGTTCTGGACATCTGCTAGGCTTCTTCAGCCTCCCTATTCTCCTAGTCATTGCTAGGCCTCCTTATTCCCCAGGGAAAGGTGAGTGTGCTGTGTGCCCATTCCACAGCTTCAAGATGCAGGGAGTCAAGTCAAGCAGGAAGTCAGTTTATTACTGTGAGCATCAGCTTATATAGCTTAAGTGACAGGGTGTGATGTGGGGGTGCCTCTATCCAATGAGAAGCAGCCAAACCCTCCCTCTGGCTGGAGGGGCATCTACCTAATTTCTGCTGTCTCATCCTCCCTCAAACTCGAGCCAGGCTTTTCTCTGTCTTACAGGCCTCGAGTTACAGACCCTGAGATAATTTTGGCCCAATAGACATTCATACTAGTCAATCAGTGGACTACAGTCTCCAAGAACCTGTCTCAAACAATAAAGTTGAAGAGCTGGAGAAATGACTCAGTGGTTAGGAACACTTGCTGCTCTTGCACAGGTTTGGTTCCCAACACTCATGCTGGATGGCTCATAACCACCTGTAATTCCAACTCCAGGGCATCTTGCACCCTCTTTTGGCTTCAGCAGGTACTGCATACATATAGTACACACAAAGACAAGCAGGTATAGACACATACGCATGCATAAAAATAAATAAAGAAAGAAAACTGGAAAGTATCTAAATGGCTAAGAGACCTTGGTACTCTTCTAGAGGACCCTGGTTCAATTCCCAGCATTTGCATGACAGCTCACAATTGTTTGTGATCCCAGTTACAGGGAATCTAACACCCTCTTCTGGCCTCCATGGACACCAGGTATATATGTGATGTACAGACATTCCGGCAGTCAAAACAACCATACACATATAAATGAATAGACAGACAGACAGATAGATAGATAACGAGCTAACTGTAGTGACACTCTCCTTCAGTCCCAGCACTTGGGAGGCAGAAGTAGGAGGATCTCTGCGATTTCAAGACCAGCCTGTTCTACATAGAGCCAAGGCTATTACACAGAGAAACCCTGTCTCAAAAAAAAAAAAAAAGCCGGTTGTGGTGGCACATGCCCGTAGGATTTGCTGAAAGAGGCAGAGAAAGGAGGACCACAAGTTCAGGCCAGCCTGGGCTTCACATCAAGCTGGGCCATGGTGGCGCACACCTTTAATCCCAGCACTTGGGAGGCAGAGGAAGGTGGATCTCTGTGAGTTCAAGGCCAGTCTGATCTACAAGAGCTAGTTCCAGGACAGGCTCCAAAAGCTACAGAGAAACCCTGTCTGGAAAAACAAAACAAAAAAAAACCAAACAAACAAACAAAAAACAAAAAAAGGTTGACACCTGATATGTCATCCTCTGGTATCTATATATATACATGTGGAGAGAGAGAGAGAGAGAGAGAGAGAGAGAGAGAGAGAGAGAGAGAGAGAGAGAGAGAAAGAACAAGTTTATTTGGGTGCTTGTAGAGATGGATACATGGTTAAGAGCAAAGAGTACTTGGTGTTGTTGCACAGAACCCAATAGTGGTTGCTAGAACAGATATGGTGGCTCACAGCTACCTTTAACTCCAACTCCAGGGAATCCGATACCCTCAGCCACTACATGCTCATGATACATTTACATACATGTAGACAAAATACACTCAAAAAAAAAAACAAAAAGTAAATAAATCTCTTTTTAAAAGTTTATTTGGGTATGTGGCTTCAGTGGTTTCATTCCATGGACACCGGACCCTGTTGCTGCCAAGCCTATGGCAGCCCAGTTCATTATAGGTCAAGTTTGTGGCACAGAAGTTGATCAATTCATAGTAAACACGAAACAAGCATTGAGGAAAGGGTTGGGGTCTCACTGTCTTCTTCAAGAGCGCTCTCTTAGTGACCTAACTTCTACTTGCTAGGCTCTACCATTTATTTCCCCTACCTTTTCAGTAGCCCCATACCATAGCAACTAAAACTTTAACTCATGAACTTTTAGGAGATTCTGAGAATTATCATTAAAGTGCATAATTTCTACTGTGTGTTGTCTAACACCCTCACAACTACAGTTTTACCACATTTCATAAGTACGCCAGTGACGGTTACTGAACTCTGAGAATAATTTGCTGGCGTAAGGTTAATATGAGAGTAGCTAATAATGCCAAACTCCTGATGACTTAGTATTACAGAGGCTTATGGAGATAATTCCAGTTTCATCAATCCAATGCCCTCATCTGGCCTCTGTAGACACTAGGCAATCACATGGTGCATAGGCGTACACTCAGGTAAAACACCCATGCACATAAATTTTTAAAATAAAAAAATCGGATGTGGGGTTTATTTCTCAAACTGTAGAAGACTGGGATGGAGAAACTGTTTCCTGTAGTATCTCGGGAATTTAGTTTCTTATTATCTGTGTAGTAACAGTTGACAAGAGTTCCTATGAGAGAGAGTGAAAAGATGGGGAAATTTTAGAGGATGCCCAAAGGGAAAGAAGTTCATCCTGGGATCTGGTTTTCATTTATTGCTGGCTAAGAGTCAAGAGTTTCAACACAAGTGATAAAATCAAAACTACTGTGAAGATTGCCTACAGAAACAACAATAAGATAAATGATTTATACAGAGTCACATACAGGTAGGAAAAGGAGCCTAGGTTGAAATCCAGGTTTATTTGCCTCTAATTTAATAATCCTTAGCTATTTTTTCTTTCCTAAATAAGAAATTTAATTTTGATCTTCAGTTTATTGCCCAATCAATCCTTTGAAACTTCAGGAATCCTGAATATCCCAAGGGGAAAATCTTTTTCTGTTTGTTCGTTTGTTCATTTTTTGAGAGTTTCACCATGATCCTTGGCTGTCCTAGAACTCACTCTGTAGGCCAGGCTGGCCTCATACTCACAGAGATCTGCCAAGATCAAAAGCACTGATGACAGCTTATGTTGGAGAGGATGTGGTATAAGGGGAACCTTTCTGCATTGCTGGTGGGAGTGAAAAGCTGTACAACCACTTTGTAAATCAGTATGGTGCTTTCTCAGAAAATTAGGAATCAACCTACCTCAAGGCCCAGCAATACCACTTTTGGGTATATACACAAAGGATGCTCAATCATACTACAAAGACATGTGTTCAACTATGTTCATAGCAGCTTTGTTTGTCATAGCCAGAACCTGGAAACAACCTAAATGCCCCTCACCCAAAGAATGGATACAGAATGGATAAAGATACACAATGAAGTACTACTCAGCAGTAAAAAATAATGGCATCTTGAAATTTGCAAGCAAATAAACAGAACTAGAAAAAAAACATATTGAGTGAGGTAACCCAGACCCAGAAAGAACAATATCATATGTACTCACTCATAAGTGGCTTTTAGACATAAGCAAAGAAAACCAGCCCAAAAATCACAATCCCAGAGAACCTAGACAACAAAGAGGACCCTAAGAGAGACATACATAGATCTAATCTACATGAGAAGTAGAAAAAGACAAGATCTCCTGAGTAAATTGGGAACATATGGGACAGGAGGAGGTTAAAAACGGAGGGAGAAGGAAGGAAGGACTGTGGGAAATGTATAACTCAATAAAAATGATAAAAATTTTTTTTGCAAGACTGCATGCTCCTAGAATCAAATTTCCTTTGCCTGCTGTCTCTTTGACTTTAGGGCCTAGGGATGACTTGAGCAGAAGAAATACTGAAAATGGAAACAATCTAAATTCCTTCAGTCAATAAGTTATAGCAAAATGTGATGCACATGCACTTTTGAATACTATTCAGCTATTAAGAAAAATGAAATCCTGAAAATTGAAGGCAAGCAGATGCCACTAGAAAATATTACACTGCCTCAGGTAATCTAGAGGCAAAAAGATGAACATCACATGTTCTTTCTCATCAGAGGCCCCTACCTCAAAACAAGCTGATGTGAGTACGTAGTGTGGAGTAACTGCTGAACCCAGGAAAGTAAAATGGGTGGTTCATTGTCAAGATAGACGGTTTGGGAAACAACAGAGATGAGAACAGCTGGATACAAGTGATCTGATCAGAGAAATGTGGAATCTTTAGAAAGGAGTTAGTAAATACAGATAAAAGATGGAGGAGGAAAGGAAAGGGGGAATGTGGGACCCTAATTAAGAAAAGGAGAGGAGGGCTGGAGAAATGGCTCAGTGGTTAAGAGCATTGCCTGCTCTTCCAAAGGTCCTGAGTTCAATTCCCAGCAACCACATGGTGGCTCACAACCATCTGTAATGAGGTCTGGTGCCCTCTTCTGGCCTTCAGGCATACACACAGACAGAATATTGTATACATAATAAATAAATAAATATTAAAAAAGAAAAGGAAAGAAGGTAAATACACAAAGGAAGTGGAAGGAAAAATAACAATAAATATGTCTGAAAAGTCATAAACAATCAACTATTAAGCATTTACCTAAAAAAACCACAAAGCATGCGAGTCTGTGTATACATAATTTAAGTGAAACTTTCTCTTTTTATTTATTTATTTTTATTTCATGCACATTGGTATTTTGCCATGGGTGTTAGGTCCCCTGGAACTTTATTTAAAGATAGTTGTGAGCTATCATGTGGGTGCTGGTAATTGAACTCAGGTCCTCTGGAAGAACAACCAGTACCCTTAACCACTGAGCCATCTCTCCAGCCTCCAAGTAAAGTTGTCTTATCTGAGCTGACAATGTTCCTTCCGAGAGGGGAATGTGAGTGCCTTTTTGTTGAAGATACCATGCACTTCAGTCACAAGGCCCAGGAGCCTCTGAGATGGAACTGACCCGAATGCCTGTTCCTTAAGGACTAGCTTTTGTGGTACTAGAAGATGCATGCAACCTTCCAAAGGAGGGAAGCCACTGATACTTGAAATCCATAAATGACAAAAAGAATGACCAGTGTGGTACAGGAGCTCTAAGAAGCACAACAGTGGCACGCATTCCATGGTGCTAAACACCAGCTCTCTGATTGGACATGAAATGAGGTCATCAAGAAAACAGCCATGCCTAGTACTAGAGCTCTACTCAGTGCTACTGAAGTAGTGGATACTGGGGGACAATCTGCAGCCACCACTTTACTAAACCAGAATAATCCCTAAGAACCATCTTCACTTTTGTCCTTAGTCACATACAAGTGTAGTCTTCACCACTCATCGAAGAAACATCTTCGCAATGGATGACTACCACTACAGAAAACCACGAAGGGTTGAGTTAGTAATGTCAGTCCCAATAGCTATATCTACAAAAATTCCTTTACTAAGGCTCAGATAACATTGAACCAGAGAACATAAGAGTCAGAGGATCGGGAAGTTGGCCATGAGATTGTGTCTGCTAATAATATCAGAGTACAGCCATAGAGCCTCACCAACATGACTGTCTAAACATGAGCTTAACAAAGACAGCACAATAGACATGCTAAAGTGGATGGGGAAAAGCCCCAAAGGCCTCGACCCTACACAAAAAATAATGGCAACTAAGGAATGCTGAGAGTGAAAGTCTTCCCAGGGAAGAGCAAACCAATTGGTTATCCAATACCAAATGGTCAGCCTCCAAAATATATGTGCGAGGAACATTACTGAGCGGGTTATCTTCGGAATGTTTCTGTATATACAAATGTATATATGCATGTAACAGCAAGCAATGAAAAGAGAAGCCATGGATATGACAGAGAACAATGAAGGGTATATGGGAGAGTTTAGAGGGAGGAGAGGGAAGGAAGAAATGATATAATTTTATTGTAATCTCAAAAATAAAAGAAAAAGAGAAAATATAAATACTATTAATACTTGGTAAGAACAGGGCCAGTCATGATGTTGTGCACCTTTGATTTCAGCACCCAGGAAGCAGATATAGGTGGATTGCTACAAGTTCAAGACAAGTTGGATCTACATAGAGAATTCTACAATATTCTGTCTGTGTGTATGCCCGCAGGCCAGCAGAGGGCACCAGACCCCATTACAGATGGTTGTGAGCCACCATGTGGTTGCTGGGAATTGAACTCAGGACCTTTGGAAGAGCAGGCAATGTTCTTAACCTCTGAGCCATCTCTCCAGCCCCTACATAGAGAATTCTAAAACAGCTAAGGCTACATAGAGCCACTCAGTGTCAAAAAATCAAACAATAACAACAAAAGTTAATAGGAACACATAGAATCTATGACATTGGAATCTGTTCTTCCTTTTTCCTCCCTAACTCATCATGATGAGAACACCACAGCAGGGTTCAACTAAGACTACAGAGATGATGTATTTTGTTTTATCTTATTATATCTTATTTTGTTATGTTTTGTTGTTATCTCTTAGAAACCTGTTCTTTTCTTATTTAAAGAGCACTTACTGCTCTTTTAAAAAAAATTCTTTATTTCATGTATAAGGTGCTGTATCTACATGTATGCCTGTAGGCCAGAATGAGCATCAGAATCCACTATAGATGTTTGGGAGCTACCCTGTGGTTGCTGGGAATTGAACTCAAATCCTCAGGAAGAGCAGCCAGTGCTCTTAACCACCAAACCAGCTCTCCAGCCCCACCTGCCTGTTCTTTTCTAATGAGAGACAGAAAGGGAGGAGATCCAGATGACAGAGGAGTTGGGGAGGACCTGGGAGACATAGATGTAAGGGAAAGTGCATTCAGGTTATATTGTATGAGAAAAAACCCATGTTTAATAAAAAAATAATAAATAAAAATAGAGACCTCCAGATCTCTTGCCCATATAGTATGTTAAACATAATGGCTAAAGGTTCTTGTGGGGGAAATGGAGGTTGCACTGAAGAAGTAAGAGGAGGCGAGCAGAATTGTTAGAAGTAGAAGTTAAAATGTTAAGGCTGATAGTTTATCAATGAAGATGAACAAAAGATTCTAAGTAGAGTCTTCTTCAGTCAAAAACAAATCTCAAACACTGACCTCCAAATCTATTCTGGAAGAGTTCAAAATTAATGCCATGAATCTAAAAATCTGTAGAGTACTCCATGACTAAGTGCATTGTTAAAAACTATAAATTAGGAAACAATCTGCCTCAGGACCCAGCAATACCACTCTTGACACAAAGGATGCTCAATCATACCACAAGGACATGTGTTCAATTATATTCATAACAGCATTATTTGTCACAGCAGAACCTGGAAACAACCTAAATATCCCTTGACCAAAGAGTGGATAAAAAGATATGGTACATTTACACAAAGGAGCACTACACAGTAGAAAAAAATAATGACGTCTTGAAATTTGCCGGTAAATGGATGGATCTAGAAAACATCATATTGAGTAATGTAACGCGACCCAGAAAGACAAACATAATATGTACTCACTCATAAGTGACTTTTAGGCATAAAGCAAAGAAAAAGCAGCCTATAATTCACAACCCCAGAGAACCTAGACAACCAAGAGGACCTTAAGAGAGACATGCATGGATCTAATCTACATGGGAAGTCGAAAAAGACAAGATCTCTTGAGTAAATTGGCAGCATGGGGACCATGGAAGAGGGCTGAAGAGCAGGCAGGAGGAAGGGAGGGGAACAGAGACAAATATATAGCTCAATAAAGAATCACATAATAAAACAGGAAAAATGAAAACTACAAATTATCTTGCAATATAATAAAAATGAGTAGCAGCATGTAGTTTCACAGAATGAGAATGTCAAAGACAAGGTTACAAAAACACAAAGTTACTGCGTTTCAACTCAAGGCGCCTTGTGAGGAACAACATAAGTGGTTCCACACAGCAAGGGAACAGGGGAAATAAACATGACTGCCAGAAATTAAGTAAATAAATAATTAATAATACTAAACCTCTGAGAGAATCCTAAATTTCTTTTTTCAACTAAAATGCAAAGAAACATTAGAAAAGAAATGTGAGGAAACGAGCAACTGTGAAATAGTCTCTCTCTCTCTCTCTCTATCTCTCTCTCTCTCTCTCTCTCTCTCTCTCTCTCTCTCTCTCTCACTCTCTCTCTTTCTCTCTCTCTCTCTCTCACACACACACACGTTTAAAATAGCATCTTACTATATAAACCTAGTTGATCTGGAACTCATACAGGTCCTCCCACTTCTGCCTCTCTGAACACCAGTATTAGAGGCATGGACCACCACAACCTGCAGATGTCTCAATTTTTAAGCCCTGTTATTAAAGTGCTGAAGGCAAAATGATGACAATGTTATGCCAAAGAGAAAACAATTTATGAAGATACAGCTACTATATAAAAAGAACCAAATAGAAAATCTAGAAAGGAAGAACACTAAAATTAAAAAATTCTCTCAAACTTCAACTGGAGTGAGTTAAGACAAGAAAAGAAGCCAGCAGCGGTGGTGCACGCCTTTAATCCCAGAACTCAGGAGGCAGAGGCAGGTAAATCTCTGCAAGTTCGAGGCCAGTCTGGTCCACAAGAGCTAGTTCCAGGACAGCTAGAACTGTTACACAGAGAAACCCTGGCTCGAAAACAAAGCAAAACAAATGAAACAACAAAAGACAAGAAAAGAATAATGAATGTTTGCATTTAAGGAGCTTTTGTAATTTTAAGAATAAAAAATAAAAGAAAAAAGAAAAATAAACAGAATTCGGAGAAATGTGGAATGCCATAAATTATACCATCAAACACAGTACTAAAGGAGGAGGGAAGAGTAGAAAGAATTCTAAAGAGGTAATATCTGAAAGCTTCTAAAGTTTGCCCAAAGTCAGAAAGTTCACTAAATTTTAAGTAAAATAAATGTGAAGAAATCTCTAGGTACATCATAGTAAAAGCACTGAAAGCCAAGGACGTAGAAAATGTTGAAAGCAACAGGGGAGAAGGAATTCTTCATCTTCAAGAAAACCTCTGTACATGTATGGCCAACTTATTCCCCAAACAACGAATGCCAGAAACAAGTAGAATGGTACATATGCTCAATTTAAAAAAAAAAAAAACTGTCAATGAAGAATTGTATTCACTAAAGCTATCTTTCAAAGAAGAGAAAATAAACACATTCCTAAATAAACCCAAGCAAGACACTGTTTTGGTCACCTCTTCTTAAAAAGAAGCATTTGAAGTTCTCCACATTGAAAGTAATTTATCTCTGACAGTAATTGAAATACACAAGGAAAGCATATGTGAAGATGCCATGGTGAAACTCATTACTTTGTGTGGTAATCTAAAAGAAGAAAAACATGGATAAATGTCATTATAAAATTATAAAAGACATCATCAGGCGATGAAAGGAGACAGAGACAGAGACCCACATTGGAGCACCGGACTGAAATCTCAAGGTCCAAATCAGGAGCAGAAGGAGAGCGAACATGAGCAAGGAACTCAGGACCGTGAGGGGTGCACCCACACACTGAGACAATGGAGATGCTCTATCGGGAACTCACCAAGGCCAGCTGACCTGGGTCTGAAAAAGCCTGGGTTAAAACCGGTCTCACTGAACATAGCGGACAATGAGGACTACTGAGACATCAAGAACAATGGCAATGGGTATTTGATCCTACTGCATGTAATGGCTTTGTGGGAGCCTAGGCAGTTTGGATGCTCACCTTACGAGACCTGGACGGAGGAGGGTTTTCCTAGGACTTCCCACGGGACAGAGAGCCCTGAGTGCTCTTTGGGCTGACGAGGGAGGGGGAATGGATTGGGGGAGGGGGAGGGAAAGGGGAGGCGGAGGTGGGGAAGAGACTGAAATATTTAATAAATAAATAAAGAAAGAAAAAAAAAGAAACCCTAAAAAAAATTATAAAAGACAGTACAAATACATATTTCTCCTCATTCTCTTAACTGAATTTACTAGCCATTCCATTATTTATTTATTTATTTATTTATTTATTTATTTATTATGTATACAATATTCTGTCTGTGTGTATCCCTGCAGGCCAGAAGAGGGCACCAGACCCCATTACAGATGGCTATGAGCCACCAGGTGGTTGCTGGGAATTGAACTCAGGACCTTTGGAAGAGCAGGCAATGCTCTTAACCTCTGAGCCATCTCTCCAGCCCCCATTCCATCATTTAAAATATTATGTTTGAAACAATGTTTGAATTTTTTTATCCATTTTTAAAGTTGGTAACAAATTGATTTTGTTATGGCATCCTTATTATACACACTTTCTTTTTATCCCCCACACTACTGCTGTCTGCTGCCACCCTGCCACGGGCGTTGTGGGGTGTCTTCTTCTTAAAATAGTCCCCTTTCTGTCTTCGAATTACAACATCCAGTTTCTCTCTTTTAATATCTCTTCTTCCCCTTTCATGGACAATTTCTAGCTCCCTTATCCACATACACATGCGCACACACAACACGTGGCATTTGTCTTTCTGATTCTGGATTATTTTAGTTAGCATAATCCTCTACAATTCCATCCATTTTCCTAAAGATGTGATGACTTCAATTTTTGTGGCTAATGAAATTCCACTGTGTGTATGAACCACATTTTCTTTAGTTATTTTTGATAAGTATCTAAAATATTACTTCCATTTCTCATCTATTGTGAATAGCATAGCAATAAACATGGATGTCCAAGCATCTCTTTGATAAGACTTAGAATCTATTGTGTATAAACACAGGAGACGTTTAGCTAGGTAATGTGGTAGTTCTATTTTTTGTATTTTGAGAAACCTCCATACCAACTTCTATACTAGCTCCATCACTTTACATTTCTTTTTCTTTCTTTTCTTTTTTTATTGAAAAATTCCACCTCCTCCCCTCCCCCCACACCCCTTCCCCCCCCTCCAGTCCAAGGAGCAGTCAGGGACCGCAAGGGGTGCGTCCACCCACTGAGATGGTGGGACTGATCTAATGGGGGATCACCAAGGCCGGTTGGACTGGAACTGATGGAGCCTGTGATCAAACCGGACTCTCTAAAATGTGGCTGATGGTGGAGGCTGACTGAGAAGCCAAGGACAATGTTTTTTTTTTTTTTTTTTGATTCTACTGCATGGACGGGCTTTGTGGGAGCCTAGTCTGTTTGGATGCTCACTTTACATTTCTTACCAGCAGTGTTGTAAGAGAGCCCCCTTTCCGCATCCACACTAGAATTTATTGTAATTTCCTTTTCAGATGATAAAGGTTCTTACTGGAATCTCAAAGTAGCTTTAATTTCCATTTCCTCATAGCTATGGATCCTGGACACTTTTCTACACACTTTTCTACATGTTAATTGGTCATTTGTATTTCTGCCTGTGTTTTGAAATCCTGGAAAACTGCACAAGACGCTCCTTAGTTCTGATAAACACAACAGAATTGTAGGATACAAAAAAGAGTAGTTTTTCAATATATCAATAATGAACTTGCCAAGAAATAAATTGGGAAAAGTATCATTCACAATAACTTTTAAAATGCTTAGGAATAAATCTAACCAAGGAAATGGAAAACATCTATTTTAGGACACTGAACAAAGAAATTGAAGATGATACTAAGATAGTGTAAAGATCTTCCACGCTTAAGGAATGATAGAATTTAAATGGTTGAAATGGCTATCTTATGACAAATCCTATACAGATTTAGTGCAATAACTATCAGAAATCCAATGATATTTGTCAGAATTAGAAAACTAAAGCAGTTTTGTGATTAACATGGATGCACATAAGATTCTGAACAGTCAAATTGAGCTAACCAAAAAGAGCAATGCTGGAGGAATCACAATAGTTTGCCTCAAGTTATATTACAGAGTCATAGTAACAAAAATAAGCTTGGTATGGGTCTAAAAGCATGCATGCCAGCTGGGCAGTAGTGATGCACACCTTTAATCCCAGCATTTGGGAGGCAGAGACAGGCAGATCTCTGTGAGTTCAAGGCCAGTCTGATCTACTTAGTAAGTTACAGACCAGAGCTAATGTAGTGAGACCCTGTATCAAATGAAAGAGAGGGGCGAGGGAAAATAACACAATTACTAGTAGTCATGAACTCACAGGACCTGTTGCTATCACCACAAGGCTGTGCCTATTAACGATCAATATAAGATGGAAGAGGGGCTCATGGCACCCTACTCTCCATGCAGAACTTGGCTACTGATAGATTCTGGGAGAGGGAAGTCATTGTCATTAGCCATGTATTTACATCTGAGCCCACAAAGCTTTAATGGAAAGTTGGAAACCTACAGTCACACAGATGCCCATGTTTAATTCAGTGGGTCACAAAATGAAAAGGATGTTTTTTAAGTCATGAGTTACATAAATTTGGGAAGCGGCTTTGTAGATAAGAGTGAGGAAAAACTTACAGGAATGAAAATGTCATATGGGAAAGTGTGGGTGAGATTAATTAGAATGTATGTTTAGATCTATCTATCTATATCTATCTATCTATCTATCATCTCTCTATCTATCATCTATCTATTTTTTTGAGAAAGAGTTTCACTGTGTAGCCCTAGCTGGTCTGGAAATCAGTATGTAGACCAGGATGGCCTCAGACTTGCAGAGATCTGCCTGCCTCTGCCTCTCACATGTTGGAATTAAAAGTATATGCCTCTATACCTGGCCTAATTTGCAATATTAAGTGTAAAAGAAATATGGGATAATAAAAAAATCACTATAGCTGGGCGTACTGACACACACCTTTGATATCAGCACTTGGGAGGAAGAGGCAGGTGGGTCTCTGTGAGTTCAAGACCAACCTGGTCTGCAGAATGAGATTCAGGCTAGCTATAGCTACACAATGAGACCCTGTATCAAAAACAATCATCATCATAATAAAATTTCACCTTCAAGATGTTGTGCTAGCAATTTCTGTAGCAAACTATTCAGGGTATTTATGTAACTTCAAATGATCTGTCCCTATATATTCATTAATCACTCTGACAGCTTTGAAAACGCATATTCACAAATTCTCTAACCCTACTCTATGCTGGATAAAGTACTGCTAATTCTCTTCTGCTTCAAAATACACCAGATATACAAACTCACTTTTGCCCAGGCATGCAGCTCAGTGGAAGAAATTTGCTTCTTCAAGAAGGGTATGAACATAGTTGAGCACATGTCCTTGTGGCACGATTGAGCATCCTTTGTGTATTATATCCAAAGTGATATTGCTGGGTCTTGTGGAAGGTTGTCTCCTAGTTTTCTGAGAAATTGGCAAACTGAAATCCAAAGGGGCTGTACCAGTTTGCACTCCCACTAGCGATGGAGGAGTGTTCCCTTTACCTCACATCCTCTCCAGCATAAGTTGTCAGCATGTTTTTGATCTCGGCCATTCTTATAGGTGTACGATGTAATCTCAGAGTTGTTTTGATTTGCATTTCTCTGATGGCTAAGGATTTTGAGCATTACCTTAAGTGTCTTTCAGCCATTTTAGATTTCTCTGTTGAGAGTTCTCTGTTTAGGTCTGTACTGCATTTTTTATTGGATTTTTTGTTCTATTGATGACCAATTTCTTGAGTTCTGGGTATATTGTGGAGATCAGTCCTATGTCCAATGAGGGGTTGGTAAAGGTCTTTTCCCAAAGGCTGCTGTTTTGTCTTATTGACCATGTCCTTTACTTTACAGATGCTTCTAAGTTTCAGGAGGTCCCATTTATTGTTTTTCTCAGCATCTGTGCTACTGGGGTTATAGTTAGGAAGCAGTCTCCTGTATCAATGCATTCAAGTGTACTTCCCACTTTCTCTTCTATGAGGTTCAGTGTGGTTGGTTTTATCTTGAGGTCTTTGATCCATTTGGACTTGAGTTTTATGCACTGCAATAGATACAGATCTATTTGCATTCGTTTACATTTTGATATCCAGTTATGCCCAAGACCATTCGTTGAATATGCTTCCTTTTTTCCATATTATATCTGTGCTTCTTTGCCAAAAATCAGGTGTTCATAGGTGTGTGGATTGATATCTAGGTCTTCTATTCAATTCCATTGGTCCTCCTATCTGTTCTTATGCCAATACCAGGCTGTTTTCAGTACTGTAGCTCTGTAGTAGAGTTTAGAGTCAGGAATTGTGATGCCTCCAGAAGTTCTTTTATTGTACAGGTTTGAAAAGAGAAGCAAACAGTAACTTTAGAAAAGAAAACGTCCAGCAGACAATGTAAACCAAGTGGTCTAAATTAACTGCTCCTGCTCTTTATGTCACAGCGCAGGCTTGTGGTGAAAAAGGTATTTCTCCTCTTTGATCTTCTTCTTTTAAGTCAGTAACCCCATTGTAATCGTGAGCAAATGTAAGTAGGCAAAAGGCAAAAGTAATGGGTGGCAGAAATGATATGCATTATAAACACTGCTTCGAGTTACGATGTTATGACCAAAGGCTATTCTGAAGTTTTCACAGAAGTTATTAAATTTTTTCCATGTTAAATTCATAGAACATTTTGTTTTGTTTGGGACAGGGTTTCTGTGTGTAGCCCTGTCTGTTCTGGAACTCAACCTGTAAACCAGGTTGGCCTCAAATTTACAGAGATCCACCTGTCTCTGCCCTCAGAGTGCTGGGATTAAAGGCAGGTGCCACCTACGCCCAGCTAAAATATTTTTTTTATGTCAAGAAATATGGTAACAAAAGAAGAATCAATTAAAGGGGCAGTCAGCCCTGTGTCCACTCATTCTAGCAGCTTTACCCTTGAAGCTGCAATGACAGGGAAAGAAAGATAGAGAGAGGTTGTTCAATGGATGCAAAGTTACAATTAGAAAAGAGATATGTCTAGATATAAAGTAGAATTAACTGTAATTTATTGTGTAATTTCAAGGTACCTAGAAGAGTAGATTTTTTGATGTTCCTACCAAAAACTGATACGTATTTGAGGTGATGGATAGTCTAACTACCCTAATTTGGCCATTGCACAATGCACACATGTATTGAAGCACTACATTGCAGTACTTAAGCAGCAGCAAAGAAATGTGCAATGTGCAAGTTCAATTTTCAAATAGAATGAAAGACTAGGAATTACTTAGAACAAAACATAGAAAGCATCCGGTTATCATAGTCATAACTAAGAGCTTCTTGGATATGACTGAATGGTCAACTGCAGCCTCCTACTCTCCCTGCATAACCTGGGGCACTTTGGGATTTAGTAGCACCTCCCATGCAGGCTGGGTGCACACAAAGAAGATAATAATTAACTCAGATATACTCAATGTGGCTATTCTCCAGAATCTACATCCTCATTGTTAAAATTAACACGTATATCTTTTTCTTCTCTTCTTACTAAGAGATGCATATTTTATGTTTTTACTTATGTGTGTTTATGTCTGTCAGTTATGTGTGCACAAGTGCCAGCGGAAGCCAGAAAAGGATGTCAGACCCCCTGCAGCTGAAATTACAGGCAGTTATGAAGCCCTACATGGTTGCTAGGAACTGAAATCTGGTCCTCTGAGTCACCTCCTCAACTCCAAATGATGCATATTCAAGTTAGTACAATGGTAGTACCTTAAAATTCACTTTCATTTAAAAGCTACTGTGACTAACTTCATTTCAAAGACTGTTACATTGCTATACTGAAATTGTTCAGACAAGACTGAAGGCCTGGATCAACTGGTTGTTTGTCAGGTGCACTGGTAAACTGATGAAATTTTCTCTTTTGAGACTTGAGGAAAAGAGGATTAATAATCTCCATCAATAACATCATTAGGGCTGTGACTACACATGAGCCAAACAGGTAAAGAAGACAGCACTTTCACTTTAATTATTATGAGAGCAGAACAATTTGTGTGTAAGCCAACCAGAGCCCTATGTGTGTGCGTGTATGTGTTCACGCTAGGGAGGGACTCAGGGCTTAGTGTATGCTGGGTTAAGAAGAGTTCTATCATTGAGCTACATCCCCAGACCACTCCAACTCTTAAAAATGAGGAAATTTATGGGAGTCATGCTAGTCACTATCATAAGCATCACTACAGAAACAGGAGAGCTGGAGAATGATCCCTGATCCCCACCCCTAAGCCAGGTATCCCTGCTGTCTGGTTAGAAACTCCCTTCAATATCTGCATACAGACTAACACACAAGCACATGAAAATGAAAGGCTACTAGGAAACTTTAGTTGAAGGCCACAGGAGGGATCCATTTGTGACAGTGGTGGGACAGAACACTTCCAGCTGAGGTAGCTTTGGGGGCTCTCAGGATGTAGAACCATAACCTAGGAGGAAAAAAGGGGGCAGTAGCTGGAGAGTTGGTGGCACACACCTTTTAAACTTATCACTTGGGAGGCAGAGACAGGCAGATCTCTGTGAGTTTGAGGCCAGCCTGGTCTACAAGAGCTAATTCCAGGACAGGCTCCAAAAAGAAACCCTGTCTTGAAAAACCAAGAAAAAAAATTATACTTATATTCATGGTAAACACTTCTCAGATAATAGAAAGTTTATCATCTGTGGAATGAATTTTCTGCTTAAGTACAATTTTTTTTATTGAGCTCTATATTTTTCTCTGTTTCCTTCCCTGCCTCTCCCCTCCCCCCATCAAATATAAATTCTTAAACAGTTACTGGTTGGGGGGAGTCATGTTATCCCGAGACTTGAGTGAGAGTCTCCCCGCACCGGGGGTCTTTCATTTGGGGGCTCGTCCAGGATTAGTGACCACCCTCATCTCCGAAGACCCACTTGGGGGCTTGGAGGTGAGACATTGTCTGTGTGTCTTTGTCTGTGTGCCCTGCCGGTTGAATTCAGGTTTAGGTTCAGGTTCTTTACATTCGAGTTTACAGTCGTGCCTTTATGTTTCTTTGCGGTTGAATCCAGGTTCAGGTTCTTTACATTCGGGTTTACAGTCGTGACTTACTTTGTGTTTCCGTGCCGGTTGAATTCAGGTTCAGGTTCTGTACTTTGAGGTTACAGCCGTGTCTGTGTCTTTGTGTTTCTGTGCGAGTGGAGTTCAGGTTCTGTATTTTTTTAATTTATTTATTTATTAAAGATTTCTGCCTCCTCCCCGCCACCGCCTCCCATTTCCCTCCCCTCCCCCAACCAAGTCCCCCTCCTTCATCAGCCCAAAGAGCAATCAGGGTTCCCTGCCCTGTGGGAAGTCCAAGGACCACCCACCTCCATCCAGGTCTAGTAAGGTGAGCATCCAAACTGCCTAGACTCCCACAAAGCCAGTACGTGCAGTAGGATCAAAAACCCATTGCCATTGTTCTTGAGGTCTCAGTAGTCCTCATTGTCTGCTTTGGTTTTGCAGTCACTTGTGTCTCAGGAGGAGACGGAGTGAGTGATCAGCAGACATGCTAGATCACCGACTGCTGTCCTGGGAGACGTCCTGGGAGGTGAGAAGGGACCCAGGGATGCCTGGGAGATTCCCGTCTGGGTGCTGGTGAGGATACGGAAGTTCTCCTGGATTGGAGGAACTATGTCCTCTCAGCCGTCTGTATTTCTGGAATGGTTTTGTCTGTCTTGGTGGAGACAGACATTTGTTTACGTGTCTCGTGTGTCTTCAGTCTTTTGTTTTCTTACTTGTGACGTTGACCCTGGATCAGTATTTTTGTCTTTCTAAGTTTTGTTAGCCTTTGTCTGTATATCTTCGGTCTCTGTTTTATCTGTGTTCAGTTGTCTGGTGAGATACGCGGGTGGTGTTTCTTAGTTCTGTGGTACGACACATGAATGGCATGGTCAGAGACTGTGTGGATAGCGGTCTCATTTCTAAAGTGGGATGGGTCACACCCGTGAAGCAGTTTGAAGCTGTGTCTTTGGTTTGTTTGGCGCCTTTGTCCTGTAATGTCTGTATAACGTGTGTTGTGCTTTTGTCCCGACTTAGACTGACGCTGACGTACTCAAATCATGACTTCTTTGACTTTGGTATTGTGACCACTTCCAAGACATTAGAGATAAGGCCATAAGCATAGGGGTATATTTCATAAAAAAGTCAGCCTCGGCCCCAAGCACGTAGCTGCGGGGTAACATGCTTGTATGGATGGCTGAGCTATTCAGCCTTCCTGTTACAAGGTATTGAGGCTGCCAGATACAGTTGTAGAAGATGGATGTACCCCAATAGGATTTCAAACACTAAACAAAAAATCTGAGAGTAATGGCTATGGCCTAAAGAGGTTAACAATCTTTTTTCCCCAGTCCTGTGTACCATCCTGCCCTCCCCCATGCTGATGGACAAGTTCCCTCTGCCTGCGCTGGGGGCTGCACGCCTCAAACCTTTGGTCAAAGCTGACCAAGGCTTGGCTCCACAGGTGAAGAACTCTTTCAGATCCTAGGGATTATAAGTATCTGTCATCATTTATAGGGGCTAGTCAAATGTTTCACACTGGTACAGGATTTTATATGCTGTACTTGTTTACAAATTATTGTTGGTTAATGTTAAAAAAAACCTATTGCTGGTCTCAAATGTTTCACATTGGTATAGGATTTTATATGCTGTTCTTGTTTAAAATGTAGCCATACATTCCCCACTGAGAAAAACCACCAAAAAAGACTTTGGTAAAGAGGTTTTTTTTTTTTTTTTTTTTTTTTTTTTTTTTTTTTTTTTTTTTTTTTGGTTATG